>NC_088243.1:4226212-4298948 GCF_036934945.1 Oncorhynchus masou masou
CAACAACTACACATGGAGACTGTACTACACCAACAACTACACATGGACTGTACTACACCAACAACTATACAGAGACTGTACTACACCAACAACTACATGTGGAGACTGTACTAAACCAACAACTAAACAGACTGTACTACACCAACTACACATAGAGACTGTACTACACCAACAACTACACATGGAGACTGTACTACACCAACAACTACACATGGAGACTGTACTACACCAACAACTACACATAGAGACTGTACTACACCAACAACTACACATAGAGACTGTACTACACCAACTACACATAGAGACTGTACTACACCAACAACTACACATAGAGACTGTACTACAGCAACAACTACATAGACTGAAATAGGCTACATTATCAATGCAGGTCCAACAAGGAAAAACTTATGATTGAGTTTTTTTGCAGAGACATATTGTTTTGTAGCATCTGATGACCTAACGTGGTGAGTGATGAACATGAATGTCCTCGCTCCCCTCCCAACGTTTATAGTTTGAGCAGTTGTTTTCAGCAACTCTGGTATTTTTTGATTTAGGTTGTCACATTGGCAGGTTAGCTTAGCAACAAACTAAATTATCAGCTCATTGTCATGGATGTATCCAAGAGAAAACGGCTACTTTGCTGTTATTCTGGCTGCAAAGGTCATGTTTGTGTTAGCTGTAGCTAGCTGGCTAACTAGCAAACAAGGGATAAGAACGTTGCTAGCGAGCATGGCGACGGGACTTGAAGAACGAGCGACTGGGTCGCATCTCTCGCACCCAAAAGATGAGAAAGTATGGATTCACTTAACAAAAAAAAATTACAAAATAAATAAATAAAAATATTCATACCAGTGAATATGTGTTTTCGTATGTTTTCTTTGGAAACTGTGGTATAAGTGGGATAAACTCCTCATTTTTGTACATTACCTTCGAAAAATGGACTCTGGAAAGGGACTCGACTCCTGCGTCGTCCATTATTTCCAAGGTAATGTAGAGAACATTAGCTTTTATCCCTGACATATACAGTATATATCAGTAATGGACTGTCTCTTTCCTGTGAAGGACAATGCATCCTGTCTGCCCCATAGAAATAAATTCCCATTCAAGTGAACGTTCCGAGGTCTCAGAGGCTTGGGCTTTGTCCCTTCGAGTAATTACATTTACATGCTCTGTGATAAGCTCCTCCTACTTAAAGGACCACTACTCACTAAGCACCTCCTCCCTGTAGACCACACCCACTAAGCCCATCCTATCTACAGAGACACACCCTGTTAAGCTCCTCCTACTGTACCTGTAGAGCCTCGACCGACTAAGCCCATCCTACTGTACCTGCAGAGCCCCGCCCCACTAAGCCCCTCCTACTGTACCTGCAGAGCCTCGCTACGTTTCTGAGTCAATGCTCCCAGGGCATCCCATTGGTCACAGATGTTCTGGCAGCGAGCGTTCACACTGGGGGAGTCATAGTAGTCCAGCTCACTGAGGAACGAGACAGGGGTACGTGACAGAGCAGGTCAATGTTATGTTATAGCAGCCATATTGTAAAGATAGTGGAGGAACTTCAATCAAAACAGATCCCTCCCACCCCTCCCCCAATCCCTCCCTTCCTCCCCCTCCCTCCATCCCTCCCCCTCCCCTCCGCCAATCCTTCCTCCCCCTCCATCCCTCTTCCCTCCTTCATCCATCCCCCCTCTCTCCCCTCCCTCCCTCCATCCCTCCTTCATCCATCCCTCCCCTCCCTCCCTCTTCCCTCCACTCCTTCCTCCATCCCTCCCCCTCCATCCATCCATCCCTCCCTCCATCCATCCCTCCCTCCATCCCTCCCTCCCTCCCTCCTTCATCCATCCCTCCTTCATCCATCCCTCCCCTCCCTCCTTACTTTAACTCCTGAGCGATGGCAGCTATCTGCTCTACGCGGTCCTGGTGCGCGGCCAGGTCGCTCTCGAAGGCCTCGTGTTTCTTCAGCAGAGCCTTGATCTCAGACAGAGAGGCCGTCTCAAAGTCCCGCGCCTGCAGCATCACCTCCTTACCTGCAGGGGGAGACACACCACAGACGTCGCTGGAAAATGTATACACAGTAAATACACGAATACAGAATGTATGTTGAACAAAAACAGATTACAGAGGACATGATACATATTTAAAGGTGCTGTACACAGTGATCCAATCATTTCTGGATAACAAATCAAATCGTTATTTGTCACGTGTGCTGAATAAAACATGTATAGACCATGTATAGACCTTACAGTGAAATGCTGACTTTACAAGCCTTTAACCTTGTTATGGCTGGGGGCAGTATTGAGTAGCTTGGATGAATAAGTTGCCCAGAGTAAACAGTCTGCTACTCAGGCCCAGGTGCTAATATATGCATATTATTAGTAGATTTGGATATAAAACACTGAAGTTTCTAAACTCATATGGCAGGCGAAAACCGGAGAAAAAATCCAACCAGGAAGTGGGACATGTGAGGTTAGTAGTTTTCAACTCATTCTTTATCGAATGCACGGTGTCTATGGGGTCAAATTGCACTTCCTAAGGCTTCCACTAGATGTCAACAGTCTTTAGAACCTTGTTTGATGCTTCTACTGTGAGGGGGGAATGGGAGCTGAATGAGTCAGAGGTCTGCCAGAGAGCCACGTGCTGGCCACGCGTGTTCACGTGAGAGTTAGCTTGAGTTCCATTGCATTTCTGAAGACAAAGGAATTCTCCGATTGGAACATTATTGAAGATTTATGTTAAAAACATCCTAAAGATTGATTCTATACATCGTTTGACATGTTTCTATGGACTATAATGGAACTTTTCGCCCATCATGAATTTGGCTTACTGGGCTAAACGCGCAAACAAAAAGGAGATATTTAGACATAAATGATGGACATTATCGAACAAAACAAACATTTATTGTGGAACTGGGATTCCTGGGAGTGCATTCTGATGAAGATCATCAAAGGTAAGTGAATATTTATAATGCTATTTCTGACTTCTGTTGACACAACATGGCGGATATCTGTTTGGCTTGATTTGTTGTCTGAGCGCTGTACTCAGATTATTGCATGGTGTGCTTTTTCGGTAAAGCTTTTTTAAATCTGACACAACGGTTGCATTAAGGAGAAGTGTATTTATAATTCCGTGCATAGTAGTTGTATCTTTTATCAATGTTTATTATGAGTATTTCTGTAAATTGACGTGGCTCTCTGCAAAATCACAGGATGTTTTGGAACTACTGAACGTAACGCGCCAATATATACTGAGATTTCTGGATATAAATATGAACTTCATCGAACAAAACATACATGTATTGTGTAACATAAAGTCCTATGAGTGTCATCTGATGAAGATCATCAAAGGTTAGTGATTAATTTTATCTCTATTTCTGCTTTTTGTGACTCCTCTCTTTGGCTGGAAAAAGGGCTGTGTTTTTCTGTGACTTGGCTCTGACCTAACATAATCGTTTGGTTTGCTTTCGTCGTAAAGCCTTTTTGAAATCGGACACTGTGGCTGGATTAACAAGAAGTGTATCTTTAAAATGGTGTAAAATACTTGTATGTTTGAGGAATTGTAATTATGGGATTTCTGTTGTTTTTAATTTGGCGCCCTGCACTTTTCACTGGCTGTTGTCATATCGATCCCGTAAGCGGGATCAGCCCAAATAGTTTTTTTTAACCAACAATACAGTTTACAATTAAGTTACTTATAATACTAGTTTCAATCAAAAATGGTCAAATGGAAACAGATGTGGTGTTCTGTTTCATGGTTCTGGTACCTTCAGTCCAGGTTTCGTGGATGGCTGCCTTCTGACGGAACTTCTCGGCCAGGTGGTCGAGTCTCTCCAGCCGGCGTATCTCGTTGAGGAGCCACTCCTCATAACCCTTCTCCGCCCCTTCTAGACCGCCCCAGGCGTTAGAGACGTCCTGCACAAATACAACAACTAACATGTAGGTCCAGCTTACAGTCACCAATCACCAGTCCAATTCCAGCCGTGTCCGGGGGGGGGGGGTCGGGGGGGGGGCTGATTTAAAGTCCCGATGGTAACGAGGCTTCAGGGTGTTAAGAGGATTGTTTGAACAACTGAAGTTCTTCATGCAAACCCACAGTTTCATCAGCTGCCCGGGTGGCCTCAGACGATCCCGCAGGTGAAGAAGCCGGATGTTGAGGTCCTGGGTTGGCATGGTTACACGTGGTCTGCGGCTGTGAGGCCGGTTGGACGTACTGACAAATTCTCTAAAACGGCGTTGGTTGAGCGGCTTATGGTAGAGAAATGAACATACAATTCTCTGGCAACAGCTCTGGTGGACATTCCTGCAGTCAGCATGACAATTGCATCCTCCCTCAAAACTTGAGACATCTGTGGCATTGTGTTGTGTGACAAAACTGCACATTTTAGGGTTATTGTCCCCAGCACAAGGTCCACCTGTGTAATGATCATGCTGTTTAATCAGCTTCTTGATAGGCCACACCTGTCAGGTGGATGGATTATCTTTGCAAAGGAGAAATGCTCACTAACACGAATGTAGACACATTTGGGCTCAAAACTTGAGAAATATGCTTTTTGTGTGCGTATGGAACATTTCTGGGATCTTTTATTTCAGCTCATGAAACATGGGACCAACACTTTACATGTTGCGTTTATGTTTGTGTTCAGTGTAGCTGCTCGTTTTGTGATCGAGATTCAGGGAATCTGAGTAGCGTCTTGCTAAAGCCGATGCTGATCTCCTTGAATGTGCTGTGTAAATAGCAACTGACTTAAACAGGGGGCGTGATGAGAGAGAAAGAGCGAGAGAGAGAGAAATCATGAGAAAACAAAAAGATAATTACTTGACACATTGGAAAGAATTTACAAAAAAAACAGAGCAAACTAGGATGCTATTTGGCCCTAAACAGAGAGTACACAGTGGCAGAATACCTGACCACTGTGACTGACCCTAAACAGAGAGTACACAGTGGCAGAATACCTGACCACTGTGACTGACCCAAACTTAAGGAAAGCTTTGACTATGTACAGACTCAGTGAGCATAGCCTTGCTATTGAGAAAGGCCGCCATAGCCTGTCTTCTCTTGAGAGCTATGTCTGTCTATGTGCTCACTGCTCACAAAATGAGGTGGAAACTGAGCTGCACTTCCTAACCTCCTGCCCAATGTATGGCCATATTAGAGACACATATTTCCCTCAGATTACAAAGACCCATAATGAATTTGAAAACAAATCCAATTTTGATAAACTCCAATGTCTATTGGGTGAAATACCACAGTGTGATGTCACAGCAGCAAGATTTATAACCAGTATAGAACAAACACCATTTGTAAATACAATCTATATTTATTTATTTGTCCTATTTGCACATTGTTAAAACACTGTATATAGACATAATGTGACATTTGACATGTCTTCATAATTCTGGAAACTTCCGTGAGTGTAATGTTTGCTACTAATGTTTTATTGTTTATTTCACTATTGTTTATTATCTACTTCACTTGCTTTGGGCAAATTTAACATATGTTTCCCATTTCCCAATAAAGCACCTTAAATTGAATTGAGAGAGAGAAAGAAACAGAGAGCGAGAGAGAGGCAGAGAGAGAGAGAGAAAGAGAGAGAGAGAGGCAGAGAGAGAGAGAGAGAGAGAGAGAGAGAGAGAGGAGAGAGAGAGAGAGAGAGAGAGAGAGAGAGAGAGAGAGAGAGAGAAACAGAGAGAGAGAGAGAGAGAAAGAGAGAGAGAGAGAGAGAGAGAGAGAGAGAGAGAGAGAGAGAGAGAGAGAGAGAGAGAGAAGAGAGAGAGAGAGAGAGAGAAACAGAGAGAGAGAGAGAGAGAAAGAGGTGTGTGTAGTGTACTTCATACTGTAGGTTACCTACCGACACCATCTTCCCCTCGGAGGGCATGAAGGCAGGTCTGTTGCTGAGTCTCAGCTTGGTCTGCAGGGTGTTGAAGTTGATCTCCAGCTGACACTTCTCCTGGACCTTTTAATATCACAATTATAGTTGCCACTTAGCAGCCGTTTCCATCCAAAATGACTTAGGTCACACATGCATACATAGTTTGTGTTATTATTAAACCTATTCAGGGAAGTCCCATTGACACCGATGTCTCTTTTAACAAGGGAGCCCTGATTCATAAAAGGAATTAGTGACAGTCATTATAACAGTCCAAGCAGGTGTAGAACCTTGGGGGGCTTGTGTTGACGCCGATAGTCCCTGAAGTCCTCCAGCTTCTGCTGCATCGCCTGCATGGTGTTCTCTGGAGCACGGTTCTCCAGCCACGGGATGGTGCGACGGATCCACTCCAGGAGCTATGGAGGGGGGGAAGAGGAAGAGAGGGGGGGTGGAAGAGGAGAGGCATAGATGGAGAATTGGAGAAGAGGAGGGAGAAAGGAACAGGAGGAGAGAGTAGATGGTAAGGAATAGGGGTAAGAGGTGACGGGGGAGAGAAGGAGAGGAGAGGAGGGAGAGGGAACAGGAGGAGAGAGTAGATGGTAAGGAGTAGGGGTAAGAGGTGACGGGGGAGAGAAGGAGAATTGGAGGAGAGGAGGGAGAAAGGAACAGGAGGAGAGAGTAGATGGTAAGGAGTAGGGGTAAGAGGTGACGGGGGAGAGAAGGAGCATTGGAGGAGAGGAGGGAGAGAGGAACAGGAGGAGAGAGTAGATGGTAAGGAATAGGGGTAAGAGGTGACAGGGGAGAGAAGGAGAATTGGAGGAGAGGAGGGAGAAAGGAACAGGAGGAGAGAGTTGGAGGAGTAGGGGTAGGGTGAGGGGGAGAGAAGAATTGGAGGAGAGGAGGGAGAGAGGAACAGGAGGAGAGAGTAGATGGTAAGGAGTAGGGGTAAGAGGTGACGGGGGAGAGAAGGAGCATTGGAGGAGGTAGATGGTAAGGAGTAGGGGTACGGGGAGAGAAGGAGAATTGGAGGAGAGGAGGGAGAGAGGAACAGGAGGAGAGAGTAGATGGTAAGGAGTAGGGGTAAGAGGTGACAGGGGACAGGCAGGGCAGGTATAGAGGGACAGTAAAGGTAGAGCAGGTGAGGTTAGCACAATGAGAAAAAGGAATGGAAAGAGCGAGAGAGAGAGACTTTTGTTACTAATAGTGAATAACTAATACATATAGCAGTGTGAATGTAGGAAGCTAATTCAACAAGCACAATTCTGCCAACTGTTCATTTGTTGTTAGTCTGGTGCCAGATGTACCAGTACCACCTGTATATAGCCTCCACATTGACTCTGTACCGGTACCCCCTGAATATAGCCTCCACATTGACTCTGGACCGGTACCCCCTGAACATAGCCTCCACATTGACTCTGTACCGGTACCCACTGTATATAGCCTCCACAATTGACTCTGCACCGGTACCCCCTGTATATAGCCTCCACATTGACTCTGTACTGGTACACCCTGTATATAGCCTCCACATTGTACTGGTACACCCTGTATATAGCCTCCACATTGTACTGGTACACCCTGTATATAGCCTCCACATTGACTCTGTACCGTAATACCCTGTATATAGCCTCCACATTGACTCTGTACCGTAACACCATGTATATAGCCTCCACATTGACTCTGTACCGGTAATACCCTGTATATAGCCTCCACATTGACTCTGTACCGTAATACCCTGTATATAGCCTCCACATTGACTCTGTACCGTAATACCCTGTATATAGCCTCCACACTGACTCTGTACCGTAATACCCTGTATATTGACTCTGTACCGTAATACCCTGTATATAGCCTCCACATTGACTCTGTACCGGTACCCCCTGTATATATCCTCCACATTGACTCTGTACCGGTACCCCCTGTATATAGCCTCCACATTGACTCTGTACCGTAATACCCTGTATATAGCCTCCACACTGACTCTGTACCGTAATACCCTGTATATAGTCTCCACATTGACTCTGTACCGGTACCCCTTGTATATATCCTCCACATTGACTCTGTACCGTAATACCCTGTATATAGCCTCCACATTGACTCCGTACCGTAATACCCTGTATATAGCCTCCACATTGAACCTGTACCGTAATACCCTGTATATAGCCTCCACATGACTCTGTACCGTAATATATAGCCTCCACATTGACTCTGTACCGGTACCCCCTGTATATATCCTCCACATTGACTCTGTACCGGTACCCCCTGTATATAGCCTCCACATTGACTCTGTACCGTAATACCCTGTATATCGCCTCCACAATGTTATTTTACTGGTGCTGTTTAATTATTTGTTACTCATATTTAAAATGTTTTCCTTATCTATTTTTTTACTTAGCACTTTTTTAAATTAAAACTTCTTAAAGCATTGTTGGTAAAGGGCCTGAAAGTAAACATTTCACTGTTTACAACAAGGTCTACACCAGTTGTATTTGGGCGCATGTGACAAATAACATTTGAATCGATTTCATTATGGGGGAGGGGGACAGAGGAGGGGTGTGGTGCTTACATCACTAGCCAGCTTCTCGTAGTCCTCCATCAGCTGCTCATTCTCCTGGTTGACAGCCAACACCTTGCAGATCCGATTGGCTGCTGTCTCCGCCTGGGGGAGGAACAGGAAGGAATATGGTAAATACATTCTATCATCGCCATGGGAACTGTTACTCGCTCTCCCCCTCTAGATATCTAACTCGCTCTCCCCCTCTAGATATCTAACTCGCTCTCCCCCTCTAGATATCTAACTCGCTCTGCCCCTCTAGATATCTAACTCGCTCTCCCCCTCTAGATATCTAACTCGCTCTCCCCCTCTAGATATCTAACTCGCTCTCCCCCTCTAGATATCTAACTCGCTCTCCCCCTCTAGATATCTAACTCGCTCTCCGCCTCTAGATATCTAACTCGCTCTCCGCCTCTAGATATCTAACTCGCTCTCCGCCTCTAGATATCTAACTCTCCGCCTCTAGATATCTAACTCTCCGCCTCTCTAGATATTTAACACTCTCCACCTCTCTAGATATTTAACACTCTCCACCTCTCTAGATATTTAACACTCTCCACCTCTCTTGATATTTAACACTCTCCCCCTCTCTCCAGATATCTAACTCTCCCTCTCTCCAGATATCTAACTCCCCCTCTCTAGATATCTAACTTTCTCCCCCTCTCTAGATATCTAACTCTCTCCCTCTAGATCTCTAGATATCTAACTCTCTCCCTCTAGATATCTAACTCTCTCCCTCTAGATATCTAACTCTCCCTCTAGATATCTAACGCTCTCCCTCTAGATATCTAACGCTCTCCCTCTAGATATCTAACGCTCTCCCTCTAGATATCTAACGCTCTCCCTCTAGATATCTAACGCTCTCCCTCTAGATATCTAACGCTCTCCCTCTAGATATCTAACTCTCTCCCTCTAGATATCTAACTCTCCCCCTCTAGATACCCAACTCTCTCTCCCCCTCTCTCTAGATACCCAACTCTCTCTCCCCCTCTCTCTAGATACCTAACTCTCTCTCCCCCTCTCTCTAGATACCTAACTCTCTCTCCCCCTCTCTCTAGATACCTAACTCTCTCTCCCCTCTCTCTAGATACCTAACTCTCTCTCCCCCTCTAGATACCTAACTCTCTCTCCCCCTCTCTCTAGATACCTAACTCTCTCTCCCTCTCTAGATACCTAACTCGCTCTCCCCTCTAGATACCTAACTCTCCCCCTCTAGATATCTCTCCCCCCTCTAGATATCTAACTCTGTCTCTCCCCCTCTAGATACCTAACTCGCTCTCCCCCTCTAGATACCTAACTCTCTCTCCCCCTCTCTCTAGATACCTAACTCTCTCTCCCCCTCTCTCTAGATACCTAACTCTCTCTCCCCCTCTCTCTAGATACCTAACTCTCTCTCCCCCTCTCTCTAGATACCTAACTCTCTCTCCCCCTCTCTCTAGATACCTAACTCTCTCTCCCCCTCTCTCCCCCTCTCTAGATACCTAGATACCTACCTCTCCCCCTCTCTCTAGATACCTGTCTAGATATCTAACTCTCCCCCTCCCTGTCTAGATATCTAACTCTCCCCCTCCCTGTCTAGATATCTAACTCTCCCCCTCCCTGTATAGATATCTAACTCTCCCCCTCCCTGTCTAGATATCTAACTCTCCCCCTCCCTGTCTAGATATCTAACTCTCCCCCTCCCTGTCTAGATATCTAACTCTCCCCCCTCCCTGTCTAGATATCTAACTCTCCCCCCCTGTCTAGATATCTAACTCTCCCCCCTCCCTGTCTAGATATCTAACTCTCCCCCCCTGTCTAGATATCTAACTCTCCCACTCCCTGTCTAGATATCTAACTCTCCCCCTCCCTGTCTAGATATCTAACTCTCCCCCTCTCTTCTAGATATCTAACTCTCCCCCCGAAAAGTTGGAAAACAAGTGGCGGATCTTACTTCAAAACTAAACTCGCTAAAGAGCCACCACAGGTCAAAATCGAGACTGGTTAATCTACCCAAAAAGTGAAAAATTGTGACGCAGTTGCATTTCTCCAGAGATGCCTTCCCGAGGCATTAGGCATGGACAACTTTCCTGGACCCCCTACGCATTGAAAGAGCCCGTCTGCTTCCGGGTCCTTCCGGCCACCCCCCTCTCCTCGAGTCCTCATCATGAAGTTTCTCAACTTTTCAGACAAGTCCGAGTGAGGCGGAAAGTCAGGGCTATGGGCAAGGTGATGTACGGGGACCAAGAGATCATGCCCTTCTCTGACCTATCCGCAGACCTGCACTGAAAAAGAAATGGCTACGATGGGGTCAAACGCCAGGTCCCTCAACATTGCCTATGGAATAGCCTTCCCAGCTAAACTACAGCTGACTTACAATGGACGGTCACACGGGTCTGAATCTCCCTCTCAAGCCGAGGCGTTCATCCGTGGCATACAGCGTGAATCTTATTCCTAGTCATGTTGCCGCTGTCAAGTTTACCACCACTCTGGACTACGGAGAATTAAACCACCTTCGATTATGTGACTGTTGGCAAGCTAACTAACATTAGCTAATGTATTAGCTGCTACTGTAGTACTGCAGCTAGCATAACAGCTAAGTGAATAATATGGCAGCTAGCCCACTCAAAGTTTCCTTATATTATTTGTAGCCTGTATGTGCTCATCACTTAGCTCAGTTTCTTCTATATGACAGGCGAGATAGCTGTCCGTTCAACGTTGGACTTCATGTTTAAGTTGATTTTTGTTATGTTGATAATTCGCTTCCATTGGATTACATAAAACCTTGTAAAATGCCAAGTGAAAATGTTCAGCTCCATGTCAACGGACACACCGGGACCTTGTTCATTCATCCTGCACCACCGAGAAGCATCGGGACCTTGTTCATTCATCCTGCACCACCGAGAAGCATCGGGACCTTGTTCATTCATCCATCCTGCACCACCGAGAGGCATCGGGACCTTGTTCATTCATCCTGCACCATCGAGAAGCATCGGGACCTTGTTCATTCATCCTGCACCACCGAGAAGCATCGGGACCTTGTTCATTCATCCTGCACCACCGAGAAGCATCATCGGGACCTTGTTCATTCATCCTGCACCACCGAGAAGCATCATCGGGACCTTGTTCATTCATCCTGCACCACCGAGAAGCATCATCGGGACCTTGTTCATTCATCCTGCACCACCGAGAAGCACCGGGACCTTGTTCATTCATCCTGCAACACCGAGAAGCAACATCGGGACTACTTTATATGAAGACTAAAGTTTCGATCATATGGACTTAAATGATTGACACTTACGTGCAAGCCTGACGTCAACATCATACGCAAGGGCCTTTGGATAACGTAGCACATATTCAATTGTATCTCTTTTTCTCACGTAGCCTGTTCATTTCTGAACTTTGATACTTTTTTTGTTGGTTTATGGTATACTATGTTAACGCTATATGTATGGGTCATTTTGTTACTTGGTAGCTACTAGTAGCAGACCCTATGTTGTGGATCATCTACAACTATTTCCGATGACGTTGTCCCCACAGTGACCGTACGTACATAACCCAACCAGAAGCCATGGATTACCGGCAATATCCGCACTGAGCTAAAGGGTAGAGCTGCCGCTTTCAAGGAGCGGGCCTCTAACCCAGACGCTTATAAGAAATCCCGCCATGCCCTGAAATAAACCATCAAACAAGAATAACATAAATATAGGACTAAGATTGAATCCTACTACACCGGCTCCGACGCCATGCTGATCCATGATTGAGGACACTCAGGTACCATGCTGTTCCATGGTTGAGGACACTCAGGTACCATGCTGATCCATGGCCTGTCATTGAGGACACTCAGGTACCATGCTGATCCATGGCCTGTCATTGAGGACACTCAGGTACCATGCTGATCCATGGTTGAGGACACTCAGGTACCATGCTGATCCATGGCCTGTCATTGAGGACACTCCGGTACCATGCTGATCCATGGCCTGTCATTGAGGACACTCAGGTACCATGCTGATCCATGGCCTGTCATTGAGGACACTCAGGTACCATGCTGATCCATGGTTGAGGACACTCAGGTACCATGCTGTTCCATGGCCTGTCATTGAGGACACTCCGGTACCATGCTGATCCATGGCCTGTCATTGAGGACACTCCGGTACCATGCTGATCCATGGTTGAGGACACTCAGGTACCATGCTGATCCATGGCCTGTCATTGAGGACACTCAGGTACCATGCTGTTCCATGGCCTGTCATTGAGGACACTCAGGTACCATGCTGATCCATGATTGAGAACACTCAGGTACCATGCTGATCCATGGCCTGTCATTGAGGACACTCCAGTACCATGCTGATCCATGGCCTTTCATTGAGGACACTCAGGTACCATGCTGATCCATGGTTGAGGACACTCAGGTACCATGCTGATCCATGGTTGAGGACACTCCGGTACCATGCTGATCCATGGCCTGTCATTGAGGACACTCCGGTACCATGCTGATCCATGGTTGAGGACACTCAGGTACCATGCTGTTCCATGGCCTGTCATTGAGGACACTCCGGTACCATGCTGTTCCATGGCCTGTCATTGAGGACACTCAGGTACCATGCTGATCCATGATTGAGGACACTCAGGTACCATGCTGATCCATGCATGGCCTGTCATTGAGGAGATTCAATGTTTTTCAATAGAGTCGGCAGAATGAACACACCCCTGACCACACGCAAACATATTTCACTTCCATACAGCGTGATCCCTATGGTATGGTGGTATAGAACTATGGTATGGGGATCTAGTGGTATAGGACTATGGTATGGGGATCTAGTGGTATAGGTCTATGGTATGGGGATCTAGTGGTATAGGACTATTGTATGGGGGTCTAGTAGTATAGGACTCTGGTATGGTGGTCTAGTGGTATAGGACTATTATGGTCTCTAGTGGTACTGGACTATTATGGTCTCTAGTGGTACATGGTATGGTGGTCTAGGACTATGGTATGGGGGTCTAGTGGTATAGGACTATTATGGTCTCTAGTGGTATAGGACTATGGTATGGGGATCTAGTGGTATAGGACCATGGTATGGTGGTCTAGGACTATGGTATGGGGATCTAGTGGTATATAACTATTATGGTCTCTAGTGGTATAGGACTATTGTATGGTGGTGTAGTGGTATAGCACTATTATGGTCTCTAGTGGTATAGGACTATTGTATGGTGGTATAGGACTATTGTATGGTGGTATAGTGGTATAGCACTATTATGGTCTCTAGTGGTATAGGACTATTGTATGGTGGTCTAGTGGTATAGGACTATGGTATGGTGGTATAGGACTATTGTATGGTGGTGTAGTGGTATAGGACTATTGTATGGTGGTCTAGTGGTATAGGACTATGGTATGGTGGTATAGGACTATGGTATGGGGTCTAGTGGTATAGGACTATTGTATGGTGGTCTAGTGGTATAGGACTATTATGGTCTCTAGTGGTATAGGACTATTGTATGGTGGTGTAGTGGTATAGGACTATTGTATGGTGGTGTAGTGGTATAGGACTATTGTATGGTGGTCTAGTGGTATAGGACTATTGTATAGGACTATAGGACTATTGTATGGTGGTATAGGACTATTGTATGGTGGTATAGCACTATTATGGTCTCTAGTGGTATAGGACTATTGTATGGTGGTGTAGTGGTATAGGACTATGGTATGGTGGTATAGTGGTATAGGACTATTGTATGGTGGTATAGTGGTATAGGACTATTGTATGGTGGTATAGTGGTATAGGACTATTGTATAGGACTATAGGACTATTGTATGGTGGTATAGTGGTATAGGACTATTGTATGGTGGTGTAGTGGTATAGGACTATTGTATGGTGGTATAGTGGTATAGGACTATTGTATGGTGGTATAGTGGTATAGGACTATTGTATGGTGGTATAGTGGTATAGGACTATTATGGTCTCTAGTGGTATAGGACTATTATGGTCTCTAGTGGTATAGGACTATTATGGTCTCTAGTGGTATAGGACTATTATGGTCTCTAGTGGTATAGGACTATTATGGTCTCTAGTGGTATAGGACTATTATGGTCTCTAGTGGTATAGGACTATTGTATGGTGGTCTAGTGGTATAGCACTATTATGGTCTCTAGTGGTACAGGACTATTTTGGTCTCTAGTGGTACAGGAGGACTAGAGACTAGAGGGTGAGGCGCTCACCTTCTGCTTGCCTGAGAAGGCCTGGTAGTAACACTGTGGTACAGTACCTTCTGCTTGCTTGAGAAAGCCTGGTAGTAACACTGTGGTACTGTACCTTCTGCTTGCTTGAGAAGGCCTGGTAGTAACACTGTGGTACTGTACCTTCTGCTTGCCTGAGAAAGCGTGGTAGTAACACTGTGGTACTGTACCTTCTGCTTGCCTGAGAAGGCCTGGTAGTAACACTGTGGTACTGTACCTTCTGCTTGCCTGAGAAAGCCTGGTAGTAACACTGTGGTACTGTACCTTCTGCTTGCCTGAGAAGGCCTGGTAGTAACACTGTGGTACAGTACCTTCTGCTTGCGTGAGAAGGCCTGGTAGTAACACTGTGGTACTGTACCTTCTGCTTGCCTGAGAAGGCCTGGTAGTAACACTGTGGTACTGTACCTTCTGCTTGCCTGAGAAGGCCTGGTAGTAACACTGTGGTACTGTACCTTCTGCTTGCCTGAGAAAGCCTGGTAGTAACACTGTGGTACTGTACCTTCTGCTTGCCTGAGAAGGCGTGGTAGTAACACGACACATAAGTCATGACGGCCTTCTCATCCGGCCTCAACGTGCTAACGATGTCTGCCCAGGGAACAAAGGGAGGAGGAGAAGGGGAGAGGGAAGGAGAGATGGAAAAAAAGAGAGAGAAGCGCAGAGTAAAAGTGTGAGCCAACAGGCACCAGTCTGACCAGCTTGTCAGACACCAGGGAGAGAGGAGACAACAGGCACCAGTCTGACCAGGTTGTCAGACACCAGGGAGAGAGGAGACCACAGGCACCAGTCTGACCAGGTTGGTTGGTTTGTTAGTTTATCTGTCTGTTTGGATTCTATTGGCGGTTTAGCTGTTAAAGTCCCAATGGCTAGTACTCCTGGTGTCACCACTAAACAGGTGGGTAGGAGTTGCTGATCCACGTTTAGTAATATTTCTGACTGTATTCTCATACTTGTTGATAGTGTGAATTTGTCTGATGTAGCCTTCTTTATACAGTAATCTGAGCTACGTGAGGTAATGTGAGGGTCACTATATACTGCTCATACTCTTCATCTTCACCCCATTCTTCCCCTACTTCTACATGCCATAATAAAAGGGAGACAGTGTCTGAATCCTCTCTTCCAATTATAAATGGAGAGATTTTTTTTTCCACCCTGTCTTTTAAACACAGCTGGTCTCTCTGCTGCCTGGCTGCTGCAATGTGCTCTTTAGTTATGGACCTCTCCAGTGAAATTAGTCCTTATATAACTACACAACTCTTCTTCTTTAGTTATGGACCTCTCCAGTGAAATTAGTCCTTATATAACTACACAACCCTTCTTCTTTAGTTCTGGCCCTTATATAACTACACTCTTCTTCTTTAGTTCTGGTCCTTATATAACTACACAACTCTTCTTCTTTAGTTCTGGTCCTTATATAACTACACAACTCTTCTTCTTTAGTTCTGGTCCTTATATAACTACACAACTCTTCTTCTTTAGTTCTGGACCTCTCCAGTGAAATTAGTCCTTATATAACTACACAACTCTTCTTCTTTAGTTCTGGCCCTTATATAACTACACAACTCTTCTTCTTTAGTTCTGGACCTCTCCAGTGAAATTAGTCCTTATATAACTACACAACTCTTCTTCTTTAGTTCTGGACCTCTCCAGTGAAATTAGTCCTTATATAACTACACAACTCTTCTTCTTTAGTTATGGACCTCTCCAGTGAAATTAGTCCTTATATAACTACACAACCCTTCTTCTTTAGTTCTGGCCCTTATATAACTACACAACTCTTCTTCTTTAGTTCTGGTCCTTATATAACTACACAACTCTTCTTCTTTAGTTCTGGTCCTTATATAACTACACAACTCTTCTTCTTTAGTTCTGGCCCTTATATAACTACACAACTCCTTCTTCTTTAGTTCTGGTCCTTATATAACTACACAACGCTTCTTCTTCTTTAGTTCTGGTCCTTATATAACTACACAACTCTTCTTCTTTAGTTCTGGACCTCTCCAGTGAAATTAGTCCTTATATAACTACACAACTCTTCTTCTTTAGTTCTGGCCCTTATATAACTACACAACTCTTCTTCTTTAGTTCTGGACCTCTCCAGTGAAATTAGTCCTTATATAACTACACAACGCTTCTTCTTTAGTTCTGGACCTCTCCAGTGAAATTAGTCCTTATATAACTACACAACTCTTCTTCTTTAGTTCTGGACCTCTCCAGTGAAATTAGTCCTTATATAACTACACAACTCTTCTTCTTTAGTTCTGGACCTCTCCAGTGAAATTAGTCCTTATATAACTACACAACTCTTCTTCTTTAGTTCTGGACCTCTCCAGTGAAATTAGTCCTTATATAACTACACAACTCTTCTTCTTTAGTTCTGGACCTCTCCAGTGAAATTAGTCCTTATATAACTACACAACTCTTCTTCTTCTTTAGTTCTGGTCCTTATATAACTACACAACTCTTCTTCTTTAGTTCTGGCCCTTATATAACTACACAACTCTTCTTCTTTAGTTCTGGACCTCTCCAGTGAAATTAGTCCTTATATAACTACACAACTCTTCTTCTTTAGTTCTGGCCCTTATATAACTACACAACTCTTCTTCTTTAGTTCTGGACCTCTCCAGTGAAATTAGTCCTTATATAACTACACAACGCTTCTTCTTTAGTTCTGGACCTCTCCAGTGAAATTAGTCCTTATATAACTACACAACTCTTCTTCTTTAGTTCTGGACCTCTCCAGTGAAATTAGTCCTTATATAACTACACAACTCTTCTTCTTCTTTAGTTCTGGTCCTTATATAACTACACAACTCTTCTTCTTTAGTTCTGGCCCTTATATAACTACACAACTCTTCTTCTTTAGTTCTGGACCTCTCCAGTGAAATTAGTCCTTATATAACTACACAACTCTTCTTCTTTAGTTCTGGTCCTTATATAACTACACAACTCTTCTTCCTTAGTTCTGGCCCTTATATAACTACACAACTCTTCTTCTTTAGTTCTGGACCTCTCCAGTGAAATTAGTCCTTATATAACTACACAACTCTTCTTCTTCTTTAGTTCTGGTCCTTATATAACTACACAACTCTTCTTCTTTAGTTCTGGCCCTTATATAACTACACAACTCTTCTTCTTTAGTTCTGGACCTCTCCAGTGAAATTAGTCCTTATATAACTACACAACTCTTCTTCTTTAGTTCTGGTCCTTATATAACTACACAACTCTTCTTCCTTAGTTCTGGCCCTTATATAACTACACAACTCTTCTTCTTTAGTTCTGGACCTCTCCAGTGAAATTAGTCCTTATATAACTACACAACTCTTCTTCTTTAGTTCTGGACCTCTCCAGTGAAATTAGTCCTTATATAACTACACAACTCTTCTTCTTTAGTTCTGGCCCTTATATAACTACACAACTCTTCTTCTTTAGATCTGGTCCTTATATAACTACACAACTCTTCTTCTTTAGTTATGGACCTCTCCAGTGAAATTAGTCCTTATATAACTACACAACTCTTCTTCTTTAGTTCTGGACCTCTCCAGTGAAATTAGTCCTTATATAACTACACAACTCTTCTTCTTTAGTTCTGGACCTCTCCAGTGAAATTAGTCCTTATATAACTACACAACTCTTCTTCTTCTTTAGTTCTGGTCCTTATATAACTACACAACTCTTCTTCTTTAGTTCTGGCCCTTATATAACTACACAACTCTTCTTCTTTAGTTCTGGACCTCTCCAGTGAAATTAGTCCTTATATAACTACACAACTCTTCTTCTTTAGTTCTGGCCCTTATATAACTACACAACTCTTCTTCTTTAGTTCTGGACCTCTCCAGTGAAATTAGTCCTTATATAACTACACAACGCTTCTTCTTTAGTTCTGGACCTCTCCAGTGAAATTAGTCCTTATATAACTACACAACTCTTCTTCTTTAGTTCTGGACCTCTCCAGTGAAATTAGTCCTTATATAACTACACAACTCTTCTTCTTCTTTAGTTCTGGTCCTTATATAACTACACAACTCTTCTTCTTTAGTTCTGGTATATATAACTACACAACTCTTCTTCTTTAGTTCTGGACCTCTCCAGTGAAATTAGTCCTTATATAACTACACAACTCTTCTTCTTTAGTTCTGGTCCTTATATAACTACACAACTCTTCTTCCTTAGTTCTGGCCCTTATATAACTACACAACTCTTCTTCTTTAGTTCTGGACCTCTCCAGTGAAATTAGTCCTTATATAACTACACAACTCTTCTTCTTTAGTTCTGGACCTCTCCAGTGAAATTAGTCCTTATATAACTACACAACTCTTCTTCTTTAGTTCTGGACCTCTCCAGTGAAATTAGTCCTTATATAACTACACAACTCTTCTTCTTTAGTTCTGGACCTCTCCAGTGAAATTAGTCCTTATATAACTACACAACTCTTCTTCTTCTTTAGTTCTGGTCCTTATATAACTACACAACTCTTCTTCTTTAGTTCTGGCCCTTATATAACTACACAACTCTTCTTCTTTAGTTCTGGACCTCTCCAGTGAAATTAGTCCTTATATAACTACACAACTCTTCTTCTTTAGTTCTGGCCCTTATATAACTACACAACTCTTCTTCTTTAGTTCTGGACCTCTCCAGTGAAATTAGTCCTTATATAACTACACAACGCTTCTTCTTTAGTTCTGGACCTCTCCAGTGAAATTAGTCCTTATATAACTACACAACTCTTCTTCTTTAGTTCTGGACCTCTCCAGTGAAATTAGTCCTTATATAACTACACAACTCTTCTTCTTCTTTAGTTCTGGTCCTTATATAACTACACAACTCTTCTTCTTTAGTTCTGGCCCTTATATAACTACACAACTCTTCTTCTTTAGTTCTGGACCTCTCCAGTGAAATTAGTCCTTATATAACTACACAACTCTTCTTCTTTAGTTCTGGTCCTTATATAACTACACAACTCTTCTTCCTTAGTTCTGGCCCTTATATAACTACACAACTCTTCTTCTTTAGTTCTGGACCTCTCCAGTGAAATTAGTCCTTATATAACTACACAACTCTTCTTCTTTAGTTCTGGACCTCTCCAGTGAAATTAGTCCTTATATAACTACACAACTCTTCTTCTTTAGTTCTGGCCCTTATATAACTACACAACTCTTCTTCTTTAGATCTGGTCCTTATATAACTACACAACTCTTCTTCTTTAGTTATGGACCTCTCCAGTGAAATTAGTCCTTATATAACTACACAACTCTTCTTCTTTAGTTCTGGACCTCTCCAGTGAAATTAGTCCTTATATAACTACACAACTCTTCTTCTTTAGTTCTGACCTCTCCAGTGAAATTAGTCCTTATATAACTACACAACTCTTCTTCTTCTTTAGTTCTGGTCCTTATATAACTACACTTCTTCTTCTTTAGTTCTGGCCCTTATATAACTACACAACTCTTCTTCTTTAGTTCTGGACCTCTCCAGTGAAATTAGTCCTTATATAACTACACAACTCTTCTTCTTTAGTTCTGGCCCTTATATAACTACACAACTCTTCTTCTTTAGTTCTGGACCTCTCCAGTGAAATTAGTCCTTATATAACTACACAACGCTTCTTCTTTAGTTCTGGACCTCTCCAGTGAAATTAGTCCTTATATAACTACACAACTCTTCTTCTTTAGTTCTGGTCCTTATATAACTACACAACTCTTCTTCCTTAGTTCTGGCCCTTATATAACTACACAACTCTTCTTCTTTAGTTCTGGACCTCTCCAGTGAAATTAGTCCTTATATAACTACACAACTCTTCTTCTTTAGTTCTGGACTTCCTGAAATTAGTCCTTATATAACTACACAACTCTTCTTCTTTAGTTCTGGACCTCTCCAGTGAAATTAGTCCTTATATAACTACACAACTTCTTCTTCTTTAGTTCTGGTCCTTATATAACTACACAACTCTTCTTCTTTAGTTCTGGCCCTATATAACTACACAACTCTTCTTCTTTAGTTCTGGACCTCTCCAGTGAAATTAGTCCTTATATAACTACACAACTCTTCTTCTTTAGTTCTGGCCCTTATATAACTACACAACTCTTCTTCTTTAGTTCTGGACCTCTCCAGTGAAATTAGTCCTTATATAACTACACAACGGTTCTGGACCTCTCCAGTGAAATTAGTCCTTATATAACTAACAACTCTTCTTCTTTAGTTCTGGACCTCTCCAGTGAAATTAGTCCATATAACTACACAACTCTTCTTCTTCTTTAGTTCTGGTCCTTATATAACTACCAGGGAGAGTTCTGGCCCTTATATAACTACACAACTCTTCTTCTTTAGTTCTGGACCTCTCCAGTGAAATTGTCATATAACTACACAACTCTTCTTCTTTAGTTCTGGTCCTTATATAACTACACAACTCTTCTTCCTTAGTTCTGGCCCTTATATAACTACACAACTCTTCTTCTTTAGTTCTGGACCTCTCCAGTGAAATTAGTCCTTATATAACTACACAACTCTTCTTCTTTAGTTCTGGACCTCTCCAGTGAAATTAGTCCTTATATAACTACACAACTCTTCTTCTTTAGTTCTGGCCCTTATATAACTACACAACTCTTCTTCTTTAGATCTGGTCCTTATATAACTACACAACTCTTCTTCTTTAGTTATGGACCTCTCCAGTGAAATTAGTCCTTATATAACTACACAACTCTTCTTCTTTAGTTCTGGACCTCTCCAGTGAAATTAGTCCTTATATATTTCTTCTTTAGTTCTGGACCTCTCCAGTGAAATTAGTCCTTATATAACTACACAACTCTTCTTCTTCTTTAGTTCTGGTCCTTATATAACTACACAACTCTTCTTCTTTAGTTCTGGCCCTATATAACTACACAACTCTTCTTCTTTAGTTCTGGACCTCTCCAGTGAAATTAGTCCTTATATAACTACACAACTCTTCTTCTTTAGTTCTGGCCCTTATATAACTACACAACTCTTCTTCTTTAGTTCTGGACCTCTCCAGTGAAATTAGTCCTTATATAACTACACAACGCTTCTTCTTTAGTTCTGGACCTCTCCAGTGAAATTAGTCCTTATATAACTACACAACTCTTCTTCTTTAGTTCTGGACCTCTCCAGTGAAATTAGTCCTTATATAACTACACAACTCTTCTTCTTCTTTAGTTCTGGTCCTTATATAACTACACAACTCTTCTTCTTTAGTTCTGGCCCTTATATAACTACACAACTCTTCTTCTTTAGTTCTGGACCTCTCCAGTGAAATTAGTCCTTATATAACTACACAACTCTTCTTCTTTAGTTCTGGTCCTTATATAACTACACAACTCTTCTTCCTTAGTTCTGGCCCTTATATAACTACACAACTCTTCTTCTTTAGTTCTGGACCTCTCCAGTGAAATTAGTCCTTATATAACTACACAACTCTTCTTCTTTAGTTCTGGACCTCTCCAGTGAAATTAGTCCTTATAAACTACACAACTCTTCTTCTTTAGTTCTGGACCTCTCCAGTGAAATTAGTCCTTATATAACTACACAACTCTTCTTCTTTAGTTCTGGACCTCTCCAGTGAAATTAGTCCTTATATAACTACACAACTCTTCTTCTTCTTTAGTTCTGGTCCTTATATAACTACACAACTCTTCTTCTTTAGTTCTGGCCCTTATATAACTACACAACTCTTCTTCTTTAGTTCTGGACCTCTCCAGTGAAATTAGTCCTTATATAACTACACAACTCTTCTTCTTTAGTTCTGGCCCTTATATAACTACACAACTCTTCTTCTTTAGTTCTGGACCTCTCCAGTGAAATTAGTCCTTATATAACTACACAACGCTTCTTCTTTAGTTCTGGACCTCTCCAGTGAAATTAGTCCTTATATAACTACACAACTCTTCTTCTTTAGTTCTGGTCCTTATATAACTACACAACTCTTCTTCCTTAGTTCTGGCCCTTATATAACTACACAACTCTTCTTCTTTAGTTCTGGACCTCTCCAGTGAAATTAGTCCTTATATAACTACACAACTCTTCTTCTTTAGTTCTGGACCTCTCCAGTGAAATTAGTCCTTATATAACTACACAACTCTTCTTCTTTAGTTCTGGCCCTTATATAACTACACAACTCTTCTTCTTTAGATCTGGTCCTTATATAACTACACAACTCTTCTTCTTTAGTTCTGGACCTCTCCAGTGAAATTAGTCCTTATATAACTACACAACTCTTCTTCTTTAGTTCTGGACCTCTCCAGTGAAATTAGTCCTTATATAACTACACAACTCTTCTTCTTTAGTTCTGGACCTCTCCTGTGTAATTAGTACTTATAAAACTACACAAATCTTCTTCTTCTTTAGTTCTGGTCCTTATATAACTACACAACTCTTCTTCTTTAGTTCTGGCCCTTATATAACTACACAACTCTTCTTCTTTAGTTCTGGACCTCTCCAGTGAAATTAGTCCTTATATAACTACACAACTCTTCTTCTTTAGTTCTGGCCCTTATATAACTACACAACTCTTCTTCTTTAGTTCTGGACCTCTCCAGTGAAATTAGTCCTTATATAACTACACAACTCTTCTTCTTTAGTTCTGGACCTCTCCAGTGAAATTAGTCCTTATATAACTACACAACTCTTCTTCTTTAGTTCTGGACCTCTCCAGTGAAATTAGTCCTTATATAACTACACAACTCTTCTTCTTCTTTAGTTCTGGTCCTTATATAACTACACAACTCTTCTTCTTTAGTTCTGGCCCTTATATAACTACACAACTCTTCTTCTTTAGTTCTGGACCTCTCCAGTGAAATTAGTCCTTATATAACTACACAACTCTTCTTCTTTAGTTCTGGTCCTTATATAACTACACAACTCTTCTTCTTTAGTTCTGGCCCTTATATAACTACACAACTCTTCTTCTTTAGTTCTGGACCTCTCCAGTGAAATTAGTCCTTATATAACTACACAACTCTTCTTCTTTAGTTCTGGACCTCTCCAGTGAAATTAGTCCTTATATAACTACACAACTCTTCTTCTTTAGTTCTGGCCCTTATATAACTACACAACTCTTCTTCTTTAGATCTGGTCCTTATATAACTACACAACTCTTCTTCTTTAGTTATGGACCTCTCCAGTGAAATTAGTCCTTATATAACTACACAACTCTTCTTCTTTAGTTCTGGTCTCCAGTGAAATTAGTCCTATATAACTACACAACTCTTCTTCTTTAGTTCTGGACCTCTCCAGTGAAATTAGTCCTTATATAACTACACAACGCTTCTTCTTTAGTTCTGGACCTCTCCAGTGAAATTAGTCCTTATATAACTACACAACTCTTCTTCTTTAGTTCTGGACCTCTCCAGTGAAATTAGTCCTTATATAACTACACAACTCTTCTTCTTTTTAGTTCTGGTCCTTATATAACTACACAACTCTTCTTCTTTAGTTCTGGCCCTTATATAACTACACAACTCTTCTTCTTTAGTTCTGGACCTCTCCAGTGAAATTAGTCCTTATATAACTACACAACTCTTCTTCTTTAGTTCTGGTCCTTATATAACTACACAACTCTTCTTCCTTAGTTCTGGCCCTTATATAACTACACAACTCTTCTTCTTTAGTTCTGGACCTCTCCAGTGAAATTAGTCCTTATATAACTACACAACTCTTCTTCTTTAGTTCTGGACCTCTCCAGTGAAATTAGTCCTTATATAACTACACAACTCTTCTTCTTTAGTTCTGGTCCTTATATAACTACACAACTCTTCTTCTTTAGATCTGGTCCTTATATAACTACACAACTCTTCTTCTTTAGTTATGGACCTCTCCAGTGAAATTAGTCCTTATATAACTACACAACTCTTCTTCTTTTAGTTCTGGTCCTTATATAACTACACAACTCTTCTTCTTCTTTAGTTCTGGTCCTTATATAACTACACAACTCTTCTTCTTTAGTTCTGGCCCTTATATAACTACACAACTCTTCTTCTTCTTTAGTTCTGGTCCTTATATAACTACACACTACACATAACTAAGGAGCCCCCTTCCCCCCTCCCTCCCTCGCTGACCCATTCAACTCAAAGGTGACCAAGTACACATTGGCGGTAGTTGAGGTTAAGGAGCCCCCTTCCCCCCTCTCCCTCGCTACATAAAGTGATGAATCCAATCAAACAATTACATGTTGAGTTAGTTGTGTACTAGGAGTTGAGTTCGTTGTGTACTAGGAGTTGAGTTCGTTGTGTACTAGGAGTTGAGTTCGGAGTTGTTAGTTGTGTACTAGGAGTTGAGTTCTAGGAGTTGTTGTGTAGACTGGTCTGTCTGACTGGTGCCTGTTGTAGCAACAGAGAGACTATTTATTTTCCCATCATGCATTTGGAAAGTGGGAAACTGTGAACCAATACGGAGAGAGGAGGAAGAGCGTGAGTGGTTCCCCCTGTTGTGCGGGGGTGGGGCGGTGCAGCTGCAGAGAGAAATATGGTTAGTGTTAGAGGACAGATAGAGGAGCAGGAACCAAACAACCAGGAGGTGGTGAGGAGGAGGATGAGATGTGAGGAGGAGGATGAGATGTGAGGAGGAGGAGGGGAGGAGGGAGGGGGTGAGGAAGAGGTGAGGAGGGGGAGTGTTGCATCCTGGGATACCTTCTGAGCGCCAGAGAATGCGTGGTAGAAGCTAGACACGTAGGTCATGATGGCTTTTTCATCTGGGCGGGCTGTGCCTACGATGTCTGTGGAGAGAGAGGGTGGATGGGGGGGGGTGGAGGAAGGAGGAGAGGGGGTATGGTAATGATCATGTTAAACACAACAGATAAATGACATGTCGTAAAGACTGGGGGTGAATGGTAAACACACCCTATTCTCTATATACACTATACTACACAACAGACAAAATGAGTCAAGACCATAGAGTTAAAATAGAGGGCGGATCTTTGCATTAAATAGCTTCAGTGACAGAAGAGCCTTCAGAAACTATTCACACACCCTCTTGACCTTTCCCAACATTGTGTTACAGCGTGAATTTAAAATGTTTTAAGATTAGATTTGTGTCACTGGTCTACACACAATAATACCTGGTAAAGTCAAAGTGGAATTATGATTTTACATTTTTTAAATTTTTTTTTTAAAATGAGTGTTCTGATTATTTTTTTGAGATCTCCTGCTCTATCCAACTCTATGGTAAAGAACCTCCACCCCACGATGACATGATGACAGCTTGATAAACAGGATAATAATATCCAGGAAGAGAAACACCACTTTGGGTCACTCCAGACAGGCTGCTAAATCAAGGGAAAATTCTAGAAAAAAAAACCACTCAAACACGCAAACACTCACGCACACACGCACACATACGCACTCGCACACTCTCTTTCTCTCTCTCTAACCCTCTATGACATGTATATTTATGTACAGAGATAACAAGTTTAAAATGGGACACTGAGACAAGGCAAGAGGAACAGAAGAGAGAGAGCAGTCTGTCAACTGACTGTATTCCTCTGTTTAGTTTCCTGAAAAATAAGAGGACCAGACAACCTCTGTGGGGTCAAAACGAGAGGACCAGACAACCTCTGTGGGGTCAAAATGAGAGGACCAGACAACCTCTGTGGGGTCAAAATGAGAGGACCAGACAACCTCTGTGGGGTCAAAATGAGAGGACCAGACAACCTCTGTGGGGTCAAAATGAGAGGACCAGACAACCTCTGTGGGGTCAAAATGAGAGGACCAGACAACCTCTGTGGGGTCAAAAGGAGAGGACCAGACAACCTCTGTGGGGTCAAAAGGAGAGGACCAGACAACCTCTGTGGGGTCAAAAAGGAGAGGACCAGACAACCTCTGTGGGGTCAAAAGGAGGGACCAGACAACCTCTGTGGGGTCAAAATGAGAGGACCAGACAACCTCTGTGGGGTCAAAATGAGAGGACCAGACAACCTCTGTGGGCTCAAAATGAGAGGACCAGACAACCTCTGTGGGCTCAAATGAGAGGACCAGACAACCTCTGTGGGCTCAAAATGAGAGGACCAGACAACCTCTGTGGGCTCAAAATGAGAGGACCAGACAACCTCTGTGGGGTCAAAATGAGAGGACCAGACAACCTCTGTGGGGTCAAAATGAGAGGACCAGACAACCTCTGTGGGGTCAAAATGAGAGGACCAGACAACCTCTGTGGGGTCAAAATGAGAGGACCAGACAACCTCTGTGGGGTCAAAATGAGAGGACCAGACAACCTCTGTGGGGTCAAAATGAGAGGACCAGACAACCTCTGTGGGGTCAAAATGTCTTGGTATAAACAAATACCACTGAAAAAAAGACAATGGTTGCATCCCTAATGGGACCCTATTCCCTATATAGTGCACTACTCTTCACCAAAGCTGGTCAAAAGTAGTGCACTTAATAGGGAATAGGGTGCCAGCTGCATTTGTATCTAGTTAAACACCAAACAACACTGTTAAGGTCATTTTTAATGAATGTCAGTCTCCACTTCCGTCTGTTTAGCCCAGTGTTTCTTCATCCTGGTTCTGGGGACCCAAAGGAGTGCACATGTTCGTTTTGGCCCGAGCACTAACACCCGATTCAAATAATAAACGGGTTGGGTCCCCAGGACCAGGTTTGGGAAACATTTCCTTGACCCTGACCCTCCTGGTCTTACCCTCAGCGTCCAACATCTTGGGGATATCCAGGTACTTCTCTGCCACGTCGAAGGCTGTGTTCAGGTTGGTCATGGGGTCATCCTACAAGTAAGTGGAGAGAGAGAGGTCAGGGGTCATCCTACAGGTGAGAGGAGGAGGAATACAGACAGACAGTCCGTCCCGTCCGTCCACCTACCTACCTGTGGTACAGACAGGCAGAGGGACAGACGGACGGACGGACAGACAGACATGTAGGCAGAGAGACAGGCAGACATGTAGGCAGAGAGACAGGTAGACATGTAGGCAGACAGACATGTAGGCAGACAGACAGGCAGACATGTAGGCAGGCAGACATGTAGGCAGACATGTAGGCAGGCAGACATGTAGGCAGACAGACAGGCAGACATGTAGGCAGACAGACAGGCAGACATGTAGGCAGGCAGACATGTAGGCAGACATGTAGGCAGGCAGACATGTAGGCAGGCAGACATGTAGGCAGACATGTAGGCAGACAGACAGGCAGACATGTAGGCAGACATGTAGGCAGACATGTAGGCAGACAGACAGGCAGACATGTAGGCAGAGAGACAGGTACATAGACCGGTAGACATACTGTCACGCCCTGATCGGTTTCACCTGTTCCTGTGATTGTCTCCACCCCTTCCAGGTGTCGCTTATTTTCTCCAATGTATTTATCCCTGTGTTTCCTGTCTCTCTGTACCAGTATATTTATCCCTGTGTTTCCTGTCTCTCTGTACCAGTGTATTTATCCCTGTGTTTCCTGTCTCTCTGTACCAGTGTATTTATCCCTGTGTTTCCTGTCTCTCTGTACCAGTGTATTTATCCCTGTGTTTCCTGTCTTTCGGTGCCAGTGTATTTATCCCTGTGTTTCCTGTCTCTCTGTGCCAGTGTATTTATCCCTGTGTTTCCTGTCTCTCTGTACCAGTGTATTTATCCCTGTGTTTCCTGTCTCTCTCTACCAGTGTATGTATCACTGTGTTTCCTGTCTCTCTGTACCAATGTATTTAACCCTGTGTTTCCTGTCTCTCTGTGCCAATGTATTTATCCCTGTGTTTCCTGTCTCTCTGTGCCAGTGTATTTATCCCTGTGTTTCCTGTCTCTCTGTACCAGTGTATTTATCCCTGTGTTTCCTGTCTCTCTGTGCCAGGGTATTTATCCCTGTGTTTCCTGTCTCTCTGTACCAGTGTATTTAACCCTGTGTTTCCTGTCTCTCTCTACCAGTGTATGTATCACTGTGTTTCCTGTCTCTCTGTACCAATGTATTTAACCCTGTGTTTCCTGTCTCTCGTGCCAATGTATTTATCCCTGTGTTTCCTGTCTCTCTGTGCCAGGGTATTTATCCCTGTGTTTCCTGTCTCTCTGTGCCAGGGTATTTATCCCTGTGTTTCCTGTCTCTCTGTACCAGTGTATTTAACCCTGTGTTTCCTGTCTCTCTGTACCAGTGTATTTATCCCTGTCTTTCCTGTCTTTCGGTGCCAGTGTATTTATCCCTGTGTTTCCTGTCTCTCTGTGCCAGTGTATTTATCCCTGTGTTTCCTGTCTCTCTGTACCAGTGTATTTAACCCTGTGTTTCCTGTCTCTCTCTACCAGTGTATGTATCACTGTGTTTCCTGTCTCTCTGTACCAATGTATTTAACCCTGTGTTTCCTGTCTCTCGGTGCCAATGTATTTATCCCTGTGTTTCCTGTCTCTCTGTGCCAGGGTATTTATCCCTGTGTTTCCTGTCTCTCTGTGCCAGGGTATTTATCCCTGTGTTTCCTGTCTCTCTGTACCAGTGTATTTAACCCTGTGTTTCCTGTCTCTCTGTACCAGTGTATTTATCCCTGTGTTTCCTGTCTTTCGGTGCCAGTGTATTTATCCCTGTGTTTCCTGTCTCTCTGTGCCAGTGTATTTATCCCTGTGTTTCCTGTCTCTCTGTACCAGTGTATTTATCCCTGTGTTTCCTGTCTCTCTCTGCCAGTGTATGTATCACTGTGTTTCCTGTCTCTCTGTACCAATGTATTTAACCCTGTGTTTCCTGTCTCTCGGTGCCAATGTATTTATCCCTGTGTTTCCTGTCTCTCTGTGCCAGGGTATTTATCCCTGTGTTTCCTGTCTCTTTGTACCAGTGTATTTAACCCTGTGTTTCCTGTCTCTCTCTACCAGTGTATGTATCACTGTGTTTCCTGTCTCTCTGTACCAATGTATTTAACCCTGTGTTTCCTGTCTCTCGGTGCCAATGTATTTATCCCTGTGTTTCCTGTCTCTCTGTGCCAGGGTATTTATCCCTGTGTTTCCTGTCTCTCTGTGCCAGGGTATTTATCCCTGTGTTTCCTGTCTCTCTGTACCAGTGTATTTAACCCTGTGTTTCCTGTCTCTCTGTACCAGTGTATTTATCCCTGTGTTTCCTGTCTTTCTGTGCCAGTGTATTTATCCCTGTGTTTCCTGTCTCTCTGTGCCAGTGTATTTATCCCTGTGTTTCCTGTCTCTCTGTACCAGTGTATTTATCCCTGTGTTTCCTGTCTCTCTCTACCAGTGTATGTATCACTGTGTTTCCTGTCTCTCTGTACCAATGTATTTAACCCTGTGTTTCCTGTCTCTCTGTGCCAATGTATTTATCCCTGTGTTTCCTGTCTCTCTGTGCCAGGGTATTTATCCCTGTGTTTCCTGTCTCTTTGTACCAGTGTATTTAACCCTGTGTTTCCTGTCTCTCTGTGCCAGTGTATGTAACACTGTGTTTCCTGTCTCTCTGTACCAATGTATTTAACCCTGTGTTTCCTGTCTCTCTGTGCCAATGTATTTATCCCTGTGTTTCCTGTCTCTCTGTGCCAGGTATTTATCCCTGTGTTTCCTGTCTCTCTGTGCCAGGGTATTTATCCCTGTGTTTCCTGTCTCTCTGTACCAGTGTATTTAACCCTGTGTTTCCTGTCTCTCTGTGCCAGTTCGTCTTGTCTGTCAAGTCAACCAGCGTGTTTTTCCCCGTGCTCCTTTTCTATTCTCTCTTTTGCTCGTCCTCCTTTTGACCCTTGCCTGTTTCTGGACTCTATACCCACCTGCCTGACCAGTCTGCCTGCCCTGACCTCGAACCTGCCTGCCCTTCGGTCCCTCCTGAACTCTGAACTGGTTTTGACCTTCTGCCCGTCCACAACCATTCTCTTGCCTCCTCCCTTTTGGATTACAATAAATATCAAAAACCATCTGCCTCCCGTGTCTGCATCTGTGTCTGGCCTTGTGACCCGATACAGACGTGTTATTAGGCGAGAGGAAAAACAGAGGATCATTTCCACCTCGTTAGACGTGATTTGCATTAGTGGTGGAAAGACTGCTAAGGTAAAGCAGTAGCCTCACCTTGCGCAGTTTGCCGTAGTCAATGAGCTCTGGACGGTGTCTGTGAATGAGAGCACAGAATCCCAACCCATCTTTCCAGCTGAGAGAGAGACGGAGAGATGAGAGAACATTTGGATGAATCATAACACACCAAACCATGTGGCTATAGAGCAGCACTGAGGAATCCCTAAACCTACACACTATTTAAATTCACTTTGACCTTCTCTCCCTGTCCATCCTTCCAGAAGGCATTGCCATGTCAGAGAATCTACCCTATATGGACTGATAGATGAGCTACATTCGTGTGCCATCAGGTCCTCATTAAAACAACTACGAGCTCTAACACTCTGATGTACCAGCCTCTGAGTCAGGACTGGTGTTCATAAAGCCGGGTTCATAGAGACCTTGGGTTCTTCTATTACCTAATGTGAAAGTTCTGAATGTTGACATTCTTGTAGGGAGCAGTCTTCCTCTGGCACCACAGAAGAAGACCCTCTTTGGCTGATGTTTCTGTAGGTAGGAGAGGAAAAGAGAGAGGAAGGGAGGAGAGGAGCAGAAGGGAGGAGAGGAGCAGAAGGGAGGAGGAGAGGGAAGAGAAGGGAGGATAGGAGAGGGGAAGAGAAGGGAGGAGAGGAGCAGAAGGGAGGAGGAGAGGGGAAGAGAAGAAGGGGGATAGGAGAGGGGAAGAGAAGGAAGGAGAGGAGCAGAAGGGAGGAGAGGAGCAGAAGGGAGCAGAGGAGCAGAAGGGAGCAGAAGGGAGCAGAAGGGAGGAGAGGAGCAGAAGGGAGGAGAGGAGCAGAAGGGAGGAGAGGAGCAGAAGGGAGGAGAGGAGCAGAAGGGAGGAGAGGAGCAGAAGGGAGGAGAGGAGCAGAAGGGAGGAGAGGAGCAGAAGGGAGGAGAGAGGGAGGAGGAGAGGAGCAGAAGGGAGGAGAGTGGAGGAGAGGAGGAGAGGAGCAGAAGGGAGGAGAGTGGAGGAGAGGAGGAGAGGAGCAGAAGGGAAGAGAGTGGAGGAGAGGAGGAGAGGAGCAGAAGGGAAGAGATGGGATGAGAGGGGAGGAGGAGAGGAGAAGGGAGGATGTAGGCGGAAAAACAAATCAATGACAAATTTGTTAGTTAAAATTGTGCTGTGACATAGGATTGGTTCCAAACGGCATCCCGTTCAAGACTAATCACATTTGTGGCTGTAGGGGGTTTTAAAAGGAGAGGCTGTAGGGGGTTTTAAAAGGAGAGGCTGTAGGGGGTTTTAAAAGGAGAGGCTGTAGGGGGTTTTAAAAGGAGAGGCTGTAGGGGGTTTTAAAAGGAGAGGCTGTAGGGGGGTTTTAAAAGGAGAGGCTGTAGGGGGTTTTAAAAGGAGAGGCTGTAGGGGTTTTAAAAGGAGAGGCTGTAGGGGGTTTTTAAAAGGAGAGGCTGTAGGGGGTTTTAAAAGGAGAGGCTGTAGGGGTTTTACAAAGAGAGAGGCTGTAGGGGTTTTACAAAGGAGAGGCTGTAGGGGGTTTTACAAAGAGAGAGGCTGTAGGGGGTTTTAAAAGGAGAGGCTGTAGGGGGTTTTACAAAGAGAGGCTGTAGGGGGTTTTAAAAAGAGAGAGGCTGTAGGGGTTTTACAAAGAGAGAGGCTGTAGGGGTTTTACAAAGAGAGGCTGTAGGGGTTTTACAAAGAGAGAGGCTGTAGGGGTTTTAAAAGGAGAGGCTGTAGGGGTTTTAAAAGGAGAGGCTGTAGGGGGTTTTAAAAGGAGAGGATGTAGGGGGGTTTACAAAGAGAGGCGCTGTAGGGGGTTTTACAAAGAGAGGCTGTAGGGGGTTTTAAAAAGAGAGAGGCTGTAGGGGTTTTACAAAGAGAGAGGCTGTAGGGGTTTTACAAAGAGAGAGGCTGTAGGGGGTTTTACAAAGAGAGAGGCTGTAGGGGTTTTTAAAAGGAGAGGCTGTAGGGGGTTTTAAAAGGAGAGGCTGTTGGGGTTTTAAAAGGAGAGGCTGTAGGGGGTTTTAAAAGGAGAGGCTGTAGGGGGTTTTAAAAAGAGAGGCTGTAGGGGGTTTTAAAAGGAGAGGCTGTAGGGGGTTTTTCAAAGAGAGAGGCTGTAGGGGGTTTTACAAAGAGAGAGGCTGTAGGGGTTTTTAAAAGGAGAGGCTGTAGGGGGTTTTAAAAGGAGAAGCTGTAGGGGGTTTTAAAAGGAGAGGCTGTAGGGGTTTTGAAAAGGAGAGGCTGTAGGGGTTTTGAAAAGGAGAGGCTGTAGGGGTTTTAAAAGGAGAGGCTGTAGGGGGTTTTAAAAGAGAGGATGTAGGGGTTTTAAAGGAGAGGCTGTAGGGGTTTTGAAAAGGAGAGGCTGTAGGGGTTTTTAAAAAGGAGAGGCTGTAGGGTTTTAAAAGGAGAGGCTGTAGGGGTTTTTAAAAGGAGAGGCTGTAGGGGTTTTAAAAGGAGAGGCTGTAGGGGGTTTTAAAAGGAGAGGCTGTAGGGGGTTTTGAAAAGGAGAGGCTGTAGGGGTTTTGAAAAGGAGAGGCTGTAGGGGGTTTTAAAAGGAGAGGCTGTAGGGGTTTTAAAAGGAGAGGCTGTAGGGGGTTTTAAAAGGAGAGGCTGTAGGGGGTTTAAGGAGAGAGGCTGTAGGGGTTTTTAAAAGGAGAGGCTGTAGGGGGTTTTAAAAGAGAGAGCTGTGGGGGTTTTAAAAGGAGAGCTGTAGGGGGTTTTAAAAGGAGAGGCTGCAGGGGGTTTTACAAAGAGAGAGGCTGTAGGGGGTTTTAAAAGGAGAGGCTGTAGGGGGTTTTACAAAGAGAGAGGCTGTAGGGGGTTTTAAAAGGAGAGGCTGTAGGGGTTTTTAAAAGGAGAGGCTGTAGGGGGTTTGAAAAGGAGAGGCTGTAGGGGGTTTTAAAAGGAGAGGCTGTAGGGGGTTTTAAAAGGAGAGGATGTAGGGGGGTTTACAAAGAGAGGCGCTGTAGGGGGTTTTACAAAGAGAGGCTGTAGGGGGGTTTTAAAAGAGAGAGGCTGTAGGGGTTTTACAAAGAGAGAGGCTGTAGGGGTTTTACAAAGAGAGAGCTGTAGGGGGGTTTACAAAGAGAGAGGCTGTAGGGGTTTTTAAAAGGAGAGGCTGTAGGGGGTTTTAAAAGGAGAGGCTGTAGGGGTTTTAAAAGGAGAGGCTGTAGGGGGTTTTAAAAGGAGAGGCTGTAGGGGTTTTAAAAGGAGAGGCTGTAGGGGGTTTTAAAAGGAGAGGCTGTAGGGGGTTTTAAAAGGAGAGGCTGTAGGGGGTTTTTCAAAGAGAGAGGCTGTAGGGGTTTTACAAAGAGAGAGGCTGTAGGGGTTTTTAAAAGGAGAGGCTGTAGGGGTTTTAAAAGGAGAAGCTGTAGGGGGTTTTAAAAGGAGAGGCTGTAGGGGTTTTGAAAAGGAGAGGCTGTAGGGGTTTTGAAAAGGAGGCTGTAGGGGTTTTTAAAAGGAGAGGCTGTAGGGGTTTTTAAAAGGAGAGGCTGTAGGGGTTTTTAAAAGGAGAGGCTGTAGGGGGTTTTAAAAGGAGAGGCTGTAGGGGGTTTTAAAAGGAGAGGCTGTAGGGGGTTTTAAAAGGAGAGCTGTAGGGGTTTTGAAAAGGAGAGGCTGTAGGGGTTTTGAAAAGGAGAGGCTGTAGGGGGTTTTAAAAGGAGAGGCTGTAGGGGGTTTTAAAAGGAGAGGCTGTAGGGGGTTTTAAAAGGAGAGGCTGTAGGGGGTTTAAGGAGAGAGGCTGTAGGGGTTTTTAAAAGGAGAGGCTGTAGGGGGTTTTAAAAAGAGAGAGGCTGTAGGGGGTTTTAAAAGGAGAGGCTGTAGGGGGTTTTAAAAGGAGAGGCTGCAGGGGGTTTTACAAAGAGAGAGGCTGTAGGGGGTTTTAAAAGGAGAGGCTGTAGGGGGGTTTTAAAAGGAGAGGCTGTAGGGGGTTTTACAAAGAGAGAGGCTGTAGGGGGTTTTAAAAGGAGAGGCTGTAGGGGTTTTTAAAAGGAGAGGCTGTAGGGGGGTTTGAAAAGGAGAGGCTGTAGGGGGTTTTAAAAGAGAGGCTATAGGGGTTTTAAGAAGAGAGGCTGTAGGGGTTTTTAAAAGGAGAGGCTGTAGGGGTTTTTAAAAGGAGAGGCTGTAGGGGGTTTTAAAAGGAGAGGCTGTAGGGGTTTTTAAAAAGAGACAGGCTGTAGGGGGTTTTAAAAGGAGAGGCTGTAGGGGGTTTTAAAAGGAGAGGCTGCAGGGGGTTTTACAAAGAGAGAGGCTGTAGGGGGTTTAAAAGGAGAGGCTGTAGGGGGTTTTAAAAGGAGAGGCTGTAGGGGGTTTGAAAAGGAGAGGCTGTAGGGGGTTTTAAAAAGAGAGGCTATAGGGGTTTTAAGAAGAGAGGCTGTAGGGGTTTTTAAAAGGAGAGGCTGTAGGGGTTTTTAAAAGGAGAGGCTGTAGGGGGTTTTAAAAGGAGAGGCTGTAGGGGTTTTTAAAAAGAGACAGGCTGTAGGGGGTTTTAAAAGGAGAGGCTGTAGGGGGTTTTAAAAGGAGAGGCTGCAGGGGGTTTTACAAAGAGAGAGGCTGTAGGGGGTTTTAAAAGGAGAGGCTGTAGGGGGTTTTAAAAGGAGAGGCTGTAGGGGGTTTTACAAAGAGAGAGGCTGTAGGGGGTTTTAAAAGGAGAGGCTGTAGGGGTTTTTAAAAGGAGAGGCTGTAGGGGTTTGAAAAGGAGAGGCTGTAGGGGGTTTTAAAAAGAGAGGCTATAGGGGTTTTAAGAAGAGAGGCTGTAGGGGTTTTTAAAAGGAGAGGCTGTAGGGGTTTTTAAAAGGAGAGGCTGTAGGGGGTTTTAAAAGGAGAGGCTGTAGGGGTTTTTAAAAAGAGACAGGCTGTAGGGGGTTTTAAAAGGAGAGGCTGTAGGGGGTTTTAAAAGGAGAGGCTGTAGGGGTTTTAAAAGGAGAGGCTGTAGGGGGTTTTAAAAGGAGAGGCTGTAGGGGGTTTTAAAAGGAGAGGCTGTAGGGGGTTTTAAAAGGAGAGGCTGTAGGGGTTTTACAAAGAGAGAGGCTGTAGGGGGGTTTTACAAAGAGAGAGGCTAAAGGGGGGTTTTAAAAGGAGAGGCTGTAGGGGGGTTTTTAAAAGGAGAGGCTGTAGGGGGTTTAAAAGGAGAGGCTGTAGGGGGTTTTAAAAGGAGAGGCTGTAGGGGTTTTTAAAAGGAGAGGCTGTAGGGGGTTTTTAAAAGGAGAGGCTGTAGGGGGTTTTACAAAGAGAGAGGCTGTAGGGGGTTTTACAAAGAGAGAGGCTGTAGGGGTTTTTAAAAGGAGAAGCTGTAGGGGGTTTTAAAAGGAGAGGCTGTAGGGGTTTTGAAAAGGAGAGGCTGTAGGGGTTTTGAAAAGGAGAGGCTGTAGGGGTTTTTAAAAGGAGAGGCTGTAGGGGTTTTTAAAAGGAGAGGCTGTAGGGGGTTTTAAAAGGAGAGGCTGTAGGGGGTTTTAAAAGGAGAGGCTGTAGGGGGTTTTAAAAGGAGAGGCTGTAGGGGGTTTTAAAAGGAGAGGCTGTAGGGGGTTTTGAAAAGGAGAGGCTGTAGGGGTTTTGAAAAGGAGAGGCTGTAGGGGGTTTTAAAAGGAGAGGCTGTAGGGGGTTTTAAAAGGAAAGGCTGTAGGGGGTTTTAAAAGGAGAGGCTGTAGGGTTTTTAAAAGGAGAGGCTGTAGGGGGTTTTAAAAAGAGAGAGGCTGTAGGGGGTTTTAAAAGGAGAGGCTGTAGGGGGTTTTAAAAGGAGAGGCTGTAGGGGGTTTTAAAAGGAGAGGCTGCAGGGGGTTTTACAAAGAGAGAGGCTGTAGGGGGTTTTAAAAGGAGAGGCTGTAGGGGGTTTTACAAAGAGAGGGGCTGTAGGGGGTTTTAAAAGGAGAGGCTGTAGGGGTTTTTAAAAGGAGAGGCTGTAGGGGGTTTTAAAAAGAGTGGCTATAGGGGTTTTAAGAAGAGAGGCTGTAGGGGTTTTTAAAAGGAGAGGCTGTAGGGGTTTTTAAAAGGAGAGGCTGTAGGGGGTTTTAAAAGTAGAGGCTGTAGGGGGTTTTAAAAAGAGAAAGGCTGTAGGGGGTTTTAAAAGGAGAGGCTGTAGGGGGTTTTAAAAGGAGAGGCTGTAGGGGTTTTAAAAGGAGAGGCTGTAGGGGTTTTAAAAGGAGAGGCTGTAGGGGTTTTAAAAGGAGAGGCTGTAGGGGTTTTAAAAGGAGAGGCTGTAGGGGGTTTTACAAAGAGAGAGGCTGTAGGGGGTTTTACAAAGAGAGAGGCTATAGGGGGTTTTAAAAGGAGAGGCTGTAGGGGGGGTTTAAAAGGAGAGGCTGTAGGGGGTTTTTAAAAGGAGAGGCTGTAGGGGGTTTTAAAAGGAGAGGCTGTAGGGGTTTTAAAAGGAGAGGCTGTAGGGGTTTTTAAAAGGAGAGGCTGTAGGGGTTTTAAAAGGAGAAGCTGTAGGGGGTTTTAAAAGGAGAGGCTGTAGGGGTTTTGAAAAGGAGAGGCTGTAGGGGTTTTTAAAAGGAGAGGCTGTAGGGGTTTTTAAAAGGAGAGGCTGTAGGGGGTTTTAAAAGGAGAGGCTGTAGGGGGTTTTAAAAGGAGAGGCTGTAGGGGGTTTTGAAAAGGAGAGGCTGTAGGGGGTTTTGAAAAGGAGAGGCTGTAGGGGGTTTTAAAAGGAGAGGCTGTAGGGGGTTTTAAAAGGAGAGGCTGTAGGGGGTTTTAAAAGGAGAGGCTGTAGGGGGGTTTTAAAAGGAGAGGCTGTAGGGGGTTTTAAAAGGAGAGGCTGTAGGGGGTTTAAGGAGAGAGGCTGTAGGGGTTTTTAAAAGGAGAGGCTGTAGGGGGTTTTAAAAGAGAGAGGCTGTAGGGGTTTTAAAAGGAGAGGCTGCAGGGGGTTTTAAAAGGAGAGGCTGCAGGGGTTTTTAAAAAGAGAAAGGCTGTAGGGGGTTTTAAAAGGAGAGGCTGTAGGGGGGTTTTAAAAGGAGAGGCTGTAGGGGTTTTAAAAGGAGAGGCTGTAGGGGGTTTTAAAAGGAGAGGCTGTAGGGGGGTTTTAAAAGGAGAGGCTGTAGGGGGGTTTAAGGAGAGAGGCTGTAGGGGTTTTTAATAATATATATAATAATAAATAATAATAATATATCCCATTTAGCAGACGCTTTTGTCCAAAGCGACTTACAAGTCGGCTGGGGCCACTACTTTAACATATGGGTGGTCCCAGCGGGAATCGAACCCACGACGCTTGGCGTTGCAAGCGCCGTGCTCTACCGACTGAGCCACACAGGACCCCCCTTAAAAGGAGAGAGGCTGTAGGGGGTTTTAAAAAGAGAGAGGCTGTAGGGGGTTTTAAAAGGAGAGGCTGTAGGGGGTTTTAAAAGGAGAGGCTGCAGGGGGTTTTACAAAGAGAGAGGCTGTAGGGGTTTTAAAAGGAGAGGCTGTAGGGGGTTTAAGGAGAGAGGCTGTAGGGGTTTTTAAAAGGAGAGGCTGTAGGGGTTTTAAAAAGAGAGAGCTGTAGGGGGTTTTAAAAGGAGAGGCTGTAGGGGTTTTAAAGGAGAGGCTGTAGGGGGTTTTTAAAAAGAGAAAGGCTGTAGGGGTTTTAAAAGGAGAGGCTGTAGGGGGTTTTAAAAGGAGAGGCTGTAGGGGTTTTAAAAGGAGAGGCTGTAGGGGGTTTTAAAAGGAGAGGCTGTAGGGGGTTTTAAAAGGAGAGGCTGTAGGGGTTTAAGGAGAGGGCTGTAGGGGTTTTTAAAAGGAGAGGCTGTAGGGGGTTTTAAAAAGAGAGAGGCTGTAGGGGGGTTTTAAAAGGAGAGGCTGTAGGGGGTTTTAAAAGGAGAGGCTGCAGGGGGTTTTACAAAGAGAGAGGCTGTAGGGGGGTTTTAAAAGGAGAGGCTGTAGGGGTTTTTAAAAGGAGAGGCTGTAGGGGGGTTTGAAAAGGAGAGGCTGTAGGGGGTTTTAAAAGAGTGGCTATAGGGGTTTTAAGAAGAGAGGCTGTAGGGGTTTTTAAAAGGAGAGGCTGTAGGGGTTTTTAAAAGGAGAGGCTGTAGGGGGGTTTTAAAAGGAGAGGCTGTAGGGGTTTTTAAAAAAGAGAAAGGCTGTAGGGGGTTTTAAAAGGAGAGGCTGTAGGGGATTTTAAAAGGAGAGGCTGTAGGGGTTTTAAAAGGAGAGGCTGTAGGGGTTTTAAAAGGAGAGGCTGTGGGGGTTTTAAAAGGAGAGGCTGTAGGGGGTTTTAAAAGGAGAGGCTGTAGGGGGGTTTTACAAAGAGAGAGGCTGTAGGGGGGTTTTACAAAGAGAGAGGCTATAGGGGTTTTAAAAGGAGAGGCTGTAGGGGGGTTTAAAAGGAGAGGCTGTAGGGGGTTTTTAAAAGGAGAGGCTGTAGGGGTTTTTAAAAGGAGAGGCTGTAGGGGGTTTTAAAAGGAGAGGCTGTAGGGGGGTTTTACAAAGAGAGAGGCTGTAGGGGGTTTTAAAAAGAGAGAGGCTGTAGGGGGTTTTAAAAGGAGAGGCTGTAGGGGGTTTTAAAGGAGAGGCTGCAGGGGTTTTTAAAAAGAGAAAGGCTGTAGGGGGTTTTAAAAGGAGAGGCTGTAGGGGGTTTTAAAAGGAGAGGCTGTAGGGGTTTTAAAAGGAGAGGCTGTAGGGGGTTTTAAAAGGAGAGGCTGTAGGGGGTTTTAAAAGGAGAGGCTGTAGGGGGTTTAAGGAGAGAGGCTGTAGGGGTTTTTAAAAGGAGAGGCTGTAGGGGGTTTTAAAAAGAGAGAGGCTGTAGGGGTTTTAAAAGGAGAGGCTGTAGGGGGTTTTAAAAGGAGAGGCTGCAGGGGTTTTACAAAGAGAGAGGCTGTAGGGGGTTTTAAAAGGAGAGGCTGTAGGGGTTTTTAAAAGGAGAGGCTGTAGGGGTTTGAAAAGGGAGAGGCTGTAGGGGGTTTTAAAAAGAGTGGCTATAGGGGTTTTAAGAAGAGAGGCTGTAGGGGTTTTTAAAAGGAGAGGCTGTAGGGGTTTTTAAAAGGAGAGGCTGTAGGGGGTTTTAAAAGGAGAGGCTGTAGGGGTTTTTAAAAAGAGAAAGGCTGTAGGGGGTTTTAAAAGGAGAGGCTGTAGGGGATTTTAAAAGGAGAGGCTGTAGGGGTTTTTAAAGGAGAGGCTGTAGGGGGTTTTTAAAAGGAGAGGCTGTGGGGGTTTTAAAAGGAGAGGCTGTAGGGGGGTTTTAAAAGGAGAGGCTGTAGGGGGTTTTACAAAGAGAGAGGCTGTAGGGGGTTTTACAAAGAGAGAGGCTATAGGGGTTTTAAAAGGAGAGGCTGTAGGGGGGTTTAAAAGGAGAGGCTGTAGGGGTTTTTAAAAGGAGAGGCTGTAGGGGTTTTTAAAAGGAGAGGCTGTAGGGGGTTTTTAAAAGGAGAGGCTGTAGGGGGTTTTACAAAGAGAGAGGCTGTAGGGGGTTTTAAAAGGAGAAGCTGTAGGGGGTTTTAAAAGGAGAGGCTGTAGGGGTTTTTGAAAAGGAGAGGCTGTAGGGGTTTTGAAAAGGAGAGGCTGTAGGGGGTTTTAAAAGGAGAGGCTGTAGGGGTTTTAAAAGGAGAGGCTGTAGGGGGTTTTAAAAGGAGAGGCTGTAGGGGGTTTTAAAAGGAGAGGCTGTAGGGGTTTTTAAAAGGAGAGGCTGTAGGGGTTTAAGGAGAGGCTGTAGGGGTTTTTAAAAGGAGAGGCTGTAGGGGGTTTTAAAAAGAGAGAGGCTGTAGGGGGTTTTAAAAGGAGAGGCTGTAGGGGTTTTAAAAGGAGAGGCTGCAGGGGTTTTTAAAAAGAGAAAGGCTGTAGGGGGTTTTAAAAGGAGAGGCTGTAGGGGGTTTTAAAAGGAGAGGCTGTAGGGGTTTTAAAAGGAGAGGCTGTAGGGGGTTTTAAAAGGAGAGGCTGTAGGGGGTTTTAAAAGGAGAGGCTGTAGGGGGTTTAAGGAGAGAGGCTGTAGGGGTTTTTAAAAGGAGAGAGGCTGTAGGGGTTTTAAAAAGAGAGAGGCTGTAGGGGTTTTAAAAGGAGAGGCTGTAGGGGGTTTTAAAAGGAGAGGCTGCAGGGGTTTACAAAGAGAGAGGCTGTAGGGGTTTTTAAAAGGAGAGGCTGTAGGGGGTTTAAGGAGAGAGGCTGTAGGGGTTTTTAAAAGGAGAGGCTGTAGGGGGTTTTAAAAAGAGAGAGGCTGTAGGGGGTTTTAAAAGGAGAGGCTGTAGGGGGTTTTAAAAGGAGAGGCTGCAGGGGTTTTTAAAAAGAAAGGCTGTAGGGGTTTTGAAAAGGAGAGGCTGTAGGGGGTTTTAAAAGGAGAGGCTGTAGGGGTTTTAAAAGGAGAGGCTGTAGGGGGTTTTAAAAGGAGAGGCTGTAGGGGGTTTTAAAAGGAGAGGCTGTAGGGGTTTTTAAAAGGAGAGGCTGTAGGGGTTTTTAAAAGGAGAGGCTGTAGGGGTTTTTAAAAGGAGAGGCTGTAGGGGTTTTTAAAAGGAGAGGCTGTAGGGGGTTTAAGGAGAGAGGCTGTAGGGGGTTTTAAAAGGAGAGGCTGTAGGGGGTTTTAAAAGGAGAGGCTGCTGGGGGTTTTACAAAGAGAGAGGCTGTAGGGGGTTTTAAAAGGAGAGGCTGTAGGGGGTTTTACAAAGAGAGAGGCTGTAGGGGGTTTTAAAAGGAGAGGCTGTAGGGGTTTTTAAAAGGAGAGGCTGTAGGGGGTTTGAAAAGGAGAGGCTGTAGGGGGTTTTAAAAAGAGTGGCTATAGGGGTTTTAAGAAGAGAGGCTAAGGGGGTTTTAAAAGGAGAGGCTGTAGGGGTTTTTAAAAGGAGAGGCTGTAGGGGTTTTAAAGGAGAGGCTGTAGGGGTTTTTAAAAAAGAGAAAGGCTGTAGGGGGTTTTAAAAGGAGAGGCTGTAGGGGGTTTTAAAAGGAGAGGCTGTAGGGGTTTTTAAAAGGAGAGGCTGTAGGGGGTTTTAAAAGGAGAGGCTGTAGGGGGTTTTAAAAGGAGAGGCTGTAGGGGTTTTAAAAAAGGAGAGGCTGTAGGGGGTTTTAAAAGGAGAGGCTGTAGGGGTTTTAAAAGGAGAGGCTGTAGGGGGGTTTTAAAAGGAGAGGCTGTAGGGGGTTTTAAAAGGAGAGGCTGTAGGGGTTTTAAAAGGAGAGACTGTAGGGGGTTTTAAAAGGAGAGGCTGTAGGGGGTTTTAAAAGGAGAGGCTGTAGGGGGTTTTAAAAGGAGAGGCTGTAGGGGGTTTTAAAGAGAGAGAGGCTGTAGGGGTTTTTAAAAGGAGAGGCTGTAGGGGGTTTTAAAGAGAGAGAGGCTGTAGGGGTTTTAAAAGGAGAGGCTGTAGGGGGTTTTAAAAGGAGAGGCTGTAGGGGTTTTTAAAAGGAGAGGCTGTAAGGAGAGAGGCTGTAGGGGTTTTTAAAAGGAGAGGCTGTAGGGGGGTTTTAAAAAGAGAGAGGCTGTAGGGGGTTTTAAAAGGAGAGGCTGTAGGGGGTTTTAAAAGGAGAGGCTGCTGGGGTTTTACAAAGAGAGAGGCTGTAGGGGGTTTTAAAAGGAGAGGCTGTAGGGGTTTTTACAAAGAGAGAGGCTGTAGGGGGTTTTAAAAGGAGAGGCTGTAGGGGGTTTTTAAAGGAGAGGCTGTAGGGGGTTTGAAAAGGAGAGGCTGTAGGGGGTTTTAAAAAGAGTGGCTATAGGGGTTTTAAGAAGAGAGGCTAAGGGGGTTTTAAAAGGAGAGGCTGTAGGGGTTTTTAAAAGGAGAGGCTGTAGGGGGTTTTAAAAGGAGAGGCTGTAGGGGTTTTTAAAAAGAGAAAGGCTGTAGGGGGTTTTAAAAGGAGAGGCTGTAGGGGGTTTTAAAAGGAGAGGCTGTAGGGGTTTTAAAAGGAGAGGCTGTAGGGGGTTTTAAAAGGAGAGGCTGTAGGGGGTTTTAAAAGGAGAGGCTGTAGGGGGTTTTAAAAGGAGAGGCTGTAGGGTTTTAAAAGGAGAGACTGTAGGGGTTTTAAAAGGAGAGGCTGTAGGGGGTTTTAAAAGGAGAGGCTGTAGGGGGTTTTAAAAGGAGAGGCTGTAGGGGGTTTTAAAAGGAGAGGCTGTAGGGGGTTTTAAAAGGAGAGGCTGTAGGGGGTTTTTAAAAGGAGAGGCTGTAGGGGGTTTTAAAGAGAGAGAGGCTGTAGGGGTTTTTAAAAGGAGAGGCTGTAGGGGGTTTTAAAGAGAGAGAGGCTGTAGGGGTTTTAAAAGGAGAGGCTGTAGGGGGTTTTAAAAGGAGAGGCTGTAGGGGGTTTTAAAAGGAGAGGCTGTAGGGGTTTTTAAAAGGAGAGGCTGTAGGGGTTTTAAAAGGAGAGGCTGTAGGGGGTTTTAAAAGGAGAGGCTGTAGGGGGTTTTAAAAGGAGAGGCTGTAGGGGTTTTTAAAAGGAGAGGCTGTAGGGGTTTTTAAAAGGAGAGGCTGTAGGGGTTTTAAAAGGAGAGGCTGTAGGGGGTTTTAAAAGGAGAGGCTGTAGGGGTTTTAAAAGGAGAGGCTGTAGGGGTTTTAAAAGGAGAGACTGTAGGGGTTTTAAAAGGAGAGGCTGTAGGGGGTTTTAAAAGGAGAGGCTGTAGGGGGTTTTAAAAGGAGAGGCTGTAGGGGTTTTAAAGAGAGAGAGGCTGTAGGGGTTTTTAAAAGGAGAGGCTGTAGGGGGTTTTAAAGAGAGAGAGGCTGTAGGGGTTTTAAAAGGAGAGGCTGTAGGGGGTTTTAAAAGGGAGAGGCTGTAGGGGGTTTTAAAAGGAGAGGCTGTAGGGGGTTTTAAAAGGAGAGGCTGTAGGGGGTTTTAAAAGGAGAGGCTGTAGGGGGTTTTAAAAGGAGAGGCTGTAGGGGGTTTTAAAGGAGAGGAGGGGGGTTTTAAAAGGAGAGGCTGTAGGGGGGTTTTAAAGGAGAGGCTGTAGGGGTTTTAAAAGGAGAGGCTGTAGGGGTTTTAAAAGGAGAGGCTGTAGGGGGTTTTAAAAGGAGAGGCTGTAGGGGGTTTTAAAAGGAGAGGCTGTAGTTTTAAAAGGAGAGGCTGTAGGGGTTTAAAAGGAGAGGCTGTAGGGGGTTTTAAAAGGAGAGGCTGTAGGGGGTTTTAAAGAGAGAGAGGCTGTAGGGGTTTTTAAAAGGAGAGGCTGTAGGGGGTTTTAAAGAGAGAGAGGCTGTAGGGGTTTTAAAAGGAGAGGCTGTAGGGGGTTTTAAAAGGAGAGGCTGTAGGGGGTTTTAAAAGGAGAGGCTGTAGGGGTTTTTAAAAGGAGAGGCTGTAGGGGTTTTAAAAGGAGAGGCTGTAGGGGTTTTAAAAGGAGAGGCTGTAGGGGGTTTTAAAAGGAGAGGCTGTAGGGGTTTTAAAAGGAGAGACTGTAGGGGGTTTTAAAAGGAGAGGCTGTAGGGGGTTTTAAAAGGAGAGGCTGTAGGTGGTTTTAAAAGGAGAGGCTGTAGGGGGTTTTAAAGAGAGAGAGGCTGTAGGGGTTTTTAAAAGGAGAGGCTGTAGGGGGTTTTAAAGAGAGAGAGGCTGTAGGGGTTTTAAAAGGAGAGGCTGTAGGGGGTTTTAAAAGGAGAGGCTGTAGGGGGTTTTAAAAGGAGAGGCTGTAGGGGGTTTTTAAAAAGGAGAGGCTGTAGGGGTTTTTAAAAGGGAGAGGCTGTAGGGGTTTTAAAAGGAGAGGCTGTAGGGGGTTTTAAAAGGAGAGGCTGTAGGGGGTTTTAAAAGGAGAGGCTGTAGGGTTTTTAAAAGGAGAGGCTGTAGGGGTTTTTAAAAGGAGAGGCTGTAGGGGGTTTTAAAAGGAGAGGCTGTAGGGGGTTTAAAAGGAGAGGCTGTAGGGGGTTTTAAAAGGAGAGGCTGTAGGGGTTTTAAAAGGAGAGACTGTAGGGGTTTTAAAAGGAGAGGCTGTAGGGGGTTTTAAAAGGAGAGGCTGTAGGGGGTTTTAAAAGGAGAGGCTGTAGGGGGTTTTAAAGAGAGAGGCTGTAGGGGTTTTTAAAAGGAGAGGCTGTAGGGGTTTTAAAGAGAGAGAGGCTGTAGGGGTTTTAAAAGGAGAGGCTGTAGGGGGTTTTAAAAGGAGAGGCTGTAGGGGGTTTTAAAAGGAGAGGCTGTAGGGGGGTTTTAAAAGGAGAGGCTGTAGGGGGTTTTAAAAGGAGAGGCTGTAGGGGTTTTAAAAGGAGAGGCTGTAGGGGGTTTTAAAAGGAGAGACTGTAGGGGGTTTTAAAAGGAGAGGCTGTAGGGGGTTTTAAAAGGAGAGGCTGTAGGGGTTTTAAAAGGAGAGGCTGTAGGGGGTTTTAAAGAGAGAGAGGCTGTAGGGGTTTTTAAAAGGAGAGGCTGTAGGGGTTTAAAGAGAGAGAGGCTGTAGGGGTTTTAAAAGGAGAGGCTGTAGGGGGTTTTAAAAGGAGAGGCTGTAGGGGGTTTTAAAAGGAGAGGCTGTAGGGGGGTTTTAAAAGGAGAGGCTGTAGGGGTTTTTAAAGGAGAGGCTGTAGGGGTTTTAAAGGAGAGGCTGTAGGGGTTTTAAAAGGAGAGGCTGTAGGGGGTTTTAAAAGGAGAGGCTGTAGGGGTTTTTAAAAGGAGAGGCTGTAGGGGTTTTTAAAAAGGAGAGGCTGTACTCCTTTTAAAAGGAGAGGCTGTAGGGGGTTTTAAAAGGAGAGGCTGTAGGGGGTTTTAAAAGGAGAGGCTGTAGGGGTTTTAAAAGGAGAGACTGTAGGGGTTTTAAAAGGAGAGGCTGTAGGGGGTTTTAAAAGGAGAGGCTGTAGGGGTTTTTAAAAGGAGAGGCTGTAGGGGGTTTTAAAGAGAGAGAGGCTGTAGGGGTTTTTAAAAGGAGAGGCTGTAGGGGGTTTTAAAGAGAGAGAGGCTGTAGGGGTTTTAAAAGGAGAGGCTGTAGGGGGGTTTTAAAAGGAGAGGCTGTAGGGGGGTTTAAAAGGAGAGGCTGTAGGGGTTTTAAAAGGAGAGGCTGTAGGGGTTTTAAAAGGAGAGGCTGTAGGGGGTTTTAAAAGGAGAGGCTGTAGGGGGGTTTTAAAAGGAGAGGCTGTAGGGGTTTTTAAAAGGAGAGGCTGTAGGGGTTTTAAAAGGAGAGGCTGTAGGGGTTTTTAAAAGGAGAGGCTGTAGGGGTTTTAAAAGGAGAGGCTGTAGGGGTTTTTAAAAGGAGAGGCTGTAGGGGTTTTTAAAAGGAGAGGCTGTAGGGGGTTTTAAAAGGAGAGCTGTAGGGGGGTTTTTAAAAGGAGAGGCTGTAGGGGGTTTTAAAAGGAGAGGCTGTAGGGGGTTTTAAAAGGAGAGACTGTAGGGGGTTTTAAAAGGAGAGGCTGTGGGGGTTTTAAAAGGAGAGGCTGTAGGGGGTTTTAAAAGGAGAGGCTGTAGGGGGTTTTAAAGAGAGAGAGGCTGTAGGGGTTTTTAAAAGGAGAGGCTGTAGGGGGTTTTAAAGGAGAGAGGCTGTAGGGGTTTTAAAAGGAGAGGCTGTAGGGGGTTTTAAAAGGAGAGGCTGTAGGGGGTTTTAAAAGGAGAGGCTGTAGGGGTTTTTAAAAGGAGAGGCTGTAGGGGTTTTAAAAGGAGAGGCTGTAGGGGTTTTTAAAAGGAGAGGCTGTAGGGGGTTTTAAAAGGAGAGGCTGTAGTGGGTTTTAAAAGGAGAGGCTGTAGGGGTTTTAAAAGGAGAGGCTGTAGGGGTTTTTAAAAGGAGAGGCTGTAGGGGATCTAAAACGAGACGGGGAATCATTCATATCTGAAATATCTCAAGTTCTCATGTCTTTATATCAAGGAATAATAATAACAATAATAAATACAATAATAATAACAATAATGAATAATAATCATAAATAATAATAACAACAATCAATAATAATGATGAAATGATTAATATTAATAATGAATAATAATGTTGAATAATGATAATAATAATAATAATAACAACAATCATTAATAATGATGAATAATGAATCATATTAATAATGAATAATAATGACGAATAATGATAATAATGATTCATAATAATGAATAATAATAATGAATAATAATAATGACGAATAATGATTAATAATAATGATGAATAATGATGAATAATAATGAATAATAATAATAATGACAAATAATGATTAATAATGATTGATAATAATGAATAATAATAATAATGATGAATAATAATAATAATGAATAATAATAAAGGCTGGGTTAATTCAATCAAAACATCAGCAGGAAGAATGCCCTAATGTCCTCATGTTATATGGTATATTACTACGGTATATATTCATCTATCATGTTATATGGTATATTACTACGGTATATATTCACCTATCATGTTATATGGTATATTACTACGGTATATATTCATCTATCATGTTATATGGTATATTACTACAGTATATATTCATCTTTAATGATATATGGTATATTACTACGGTATATATTCATCTATCATGTTATATGGTATATTACTACAGTATATATTCATCTATCATGTTATATGGTATATTACTACAGTATATATTCATCTTTAATGTTATATGGTATATTACTACGTATATATTCATCTATCATGTTATATGGTATATTACTACAGTATATATTCATCTTTAATGTTATATGGTATATTACTACGGTATATATTCATCTATCATGTTATATGGTATATTACTACAGTATATATTCATCTTTCATGTTATATGGTATATTACTACGGTATATATTATGACATTATGTATTAATCTATCATGTTATATGGTATATTACTATGGTATATATTAATCTATCATGTTATATGGTATATTACTACGGTATGTAATCTATCATGTTATATGGTATATTACTATCATGTTATATGGCACTTGCTAGTATATATTAATCTATCATGTTATATGGTATATTACTACAGTATATATTAATCTATCATGTTATATGGTATATTACTACAGTACTCATGTACTTGTATATAACTTATGTTTTAGTATACATGCAAAGCCAACAATACAAAATGCATCTGATACTTACTAATTCAATTTGAATGTAAATTTGAGCTGCCTACTGTAACCCCAATCCCATTTTACTCTGCCCAAGGTACCACCGAAGTACCCACTCTTACGCCATTTACCAGTAGGCCTATTGCCTCATGAGTCTTTTCAAATACCCCTGTGGACAGGCCAAGTACCCCTGTGGACAGGCCAAGTACTCCTGTGGACAGGCCAAGTACCCTGTGGACAGGCCAAGTACCCCTGTGGACAGGCTAAGTACCCCTGTGGACAGGCCAAGTACCCCCACAGGATTGCACCCATGTGGATATAATGCGTTATAACATGTTGTAAGCATGAATAAGCCTTTATAATGTGTTATAAACAAGAGGAAGTCAGAGGAGGACATCTACATCCTGGTACCTTCCACAGAGATGTCCTGGATGGCGAAGCGAAGGATTATGGTCCAGATCATTCCCAGGGTCATTTTAGCGTTGCCGTCGACGATCTCTGCAGGAGAGGAGAGGAAGAGGGAGAGGAGAAGGAGAGGAGAAGGAGAGGAGAAGGAGAGGAGAAGGAGAGGAGAAGGAGAGGAGAGTGAGAGGAGAGTGAGAGGAGAGTGAGAGGAGAGTGAGAGGAGAGGAGAGGAGAGGAAGAGGAGAGGTAGAGGAGAGGTAGAGGAGGAGAGGAGAGGAGAGGTAGAGGTCAGCCTGAGGTCACATTGACAGCACTACTATAGTTTCACTATTTGATGTATATCAGGATTATGATTTCATTACTGGTGAAATAACATGAACTACAGTACTCCTACAGGCACTACAGTACTCCTACAGGCACTACAGTACTCCTACAGGCACTACAGTACTCCTACATGCACTACAGTACTCCTACAGGCACTACAGTACTCCTACAGGCACTACAGTACTCCCACAGGCACTACAGTACTCCTACAGGCACTACAGTACTCCTACAGGCACTACAGTACTCCTACAGGCACTACAGTACTCCTACAGGCACTACAGTACTCCTACAGGCACTACAGTACTCCTACAGGCACTACAGTACTCCTACAGGCACTACAGTACTCCTACAGGCACTACAGTACTCCTACAGGCACTACAGTACTCCTACAGGCACTACAGTACTCCTACAGGCACTACAGTACTCCCACAGGCACTACAGTACTCCTACATGCACTACAGTACTCCTACAGGCACTACAGTACTCCTACAGGCACTACAGTACTCCTACAGGCACTACAGTACTCCTACAGGCACTACAGTACTCCTACAGGCACTACAGTACTCCTACATGCACTACAGTACTCCTACAGGCACTACAGTACTCCTACAGGCGCTACAGTACTCCTACAGGCGCTACAGTACTCCTACAGGCACTACAGTACTCCTACAGGCGCTACAGTACTCCTACAGGCGCTACAGTACTCCTACAGGCGCTACAGTACTCCTACAGGCACTACAGTACTCCTACAGGCACTACAGTACTCCTACATGCACTACAGTACTCCCCACAGGCACTACAGTACTCCTACAGGCACTACAGTACTCCTACAGGCACTACAGTACTCCTACAGGCACTACAGTACTCCTACAGGCACTACAGTACTCCTACGGGCACTACAGTACTCCTACAGGCACTACAGTACTCCTACAGGCACTACAGTACTCCCACAGGCACTACAGTACTCCTACAGGCACTACAGTACTCCCACAGGCACTACAGTACTCCCCACAGGCACTACAGTACTCCTACATGCACTACAGTACTCCCCAGGCACTACAGTACTCCCACAGTACTCCTACAGTACTCCTACAGGCACTACAGTACTCCTACAGGCACTACAGTACTCCCACATGCACTACAGTACTCCCACAGGCACTACAGTACTCCCACAGGCACTACAGTACTCCCACAGGCACTACAGTACTCCCACAGGCACTACAGTACTCCTACAGGCACTACAGTACTCCCACAGGCACTACAGTACTCCCACAGGCACTACAGTACTCCTACAGGCACTACAGTACTCCCACAGGCACTACAGTACTCCCACAGGCACTACAGTACTCCTACAGGCACTACAGTACTCCTACAGGCACTACAGTACTCCTACAGGCACTACATGAACTACAGTACTCCTACAGGCACTACAGTACTCCTACATGCACTACAGTACTCCTACAGGCACTACAGTACTCCTACAGGCACTACATGAACTACAGTACTCCTACATGCACTACAGTACTCCCACAGGCACTACAGTACTCCCACAGGCACTACAGTACTCCCACAGGCACTACAGTACTCCCACAGGCACTACAGTACTCCCACAGGCACTACAGTACTCCCCAGGCACTACAGTACTCCCACAGGCACTACAGTACTCCCACAGGCACTACAGTACTCCCACAGGCACTACAGTACTCCCACAGGCACTACAGTACTCCCACAGGCACTACAGTACTCCCACAGGCACTACAGTACTCCCACAGGCACTACAGTACTCCCACAGGCACTACAGTACTCCCACAGGCACTACAGTACTCCTACAGGCACTACAGTACTCCTACAGGCACTACAGTACTCCTACAGGCACTACAGTACTCCTACAGGCACTACAGTACTCCTACAGGCACTACAGTACTCCTACAGGCACTACAGTACTCCTACAGGCACTACAGTACTCCTACATGCACTACAGTACTCCTACAGGCACTACAGTACTCCTACAGGCACTACAGTACTCCTACAGGCACTACAGTACTCCTACAGGCACTACAGTACTCCTACAGGCACTACAGTACTCCTACAGGCACTACATGAACTACAGTACTCTACAGGCACTACAGTACTCCTACAGGCACTACAGTACTCCTACAGGCACTACAGTACTCCTACAGGCACTACAGTACTCCTACAGGCACTACAGTACTCCTACATGCACTACAGTACTCCTACAGGCACTACAGTACTCCTACATGCACTACAGTACTCCCACAGGCACTACAGTACTCCTACAGGCACTACAGTACTCCTACAGGCACTACATGAACTACAGTACTCCTACATGCACTACAGTACTCCTACAGGCACTACATGAACTACAGTACCCTGCATGCACTACAGTACTCCTACAGGCACTACAGTACTCCTACATGCACTACATGAACTACAGTACTCCTACATGCACTACAGTACTCCTACATGCACTACAGTACTCCTACATGCACTTACAGTACTCCTACATGCACTACAGTACTCCTACATGCACTTACAGTACTCCTACATGCACTACAGTACTCCTACATGCACTACAGTACTCCTACATGCACTACAGTACTCCTACATGCACTACAGTACTCCTACATGCACTACAGTACTCCTACATGCACTACAGTACTCCTACATGCACTACAGTACTCCTACATGCACTACAGTACTCCTACATGCACTACAGTACTCCTACATGCACTACAGTACTCCTACATGCACTACAGTACTCCTACATGCACTACAGTACTCCTACATGCACTACAGTACTCCTACATGCACTACAGTACTCCTACATGCACTACAGTACTCCTACATGCACTACAGTACTCCTACATGCACTACAGTACTCCTACATGCACTACAGTACTCCTACATGCACTACAGTACTCCTACATGCACTACAGTACTCCTACATGCACTACAGTACTCCTACATGCACTACAGTACTCCTACATGCACTACAGTACTCCTACAGGCACTACAGTACTCCTACAGGCACTACAGTACTCCTACAGGCACTACAGTACTCCTACAGGCACTACAGTACTCCTACAGGCACTACAGTACTCCTACAGGCACTACAGTACTCCTACAGGCACTACAGTACTCCTACAGGCACTACAGTACTCCTACAGGCACTACAGTACTCCTACAGGCACTACATGAACTACAGTACTCCTACAGGCACTACAGTACTCCTACATGCACTACAGTACTCCTACAGGCACTACAGTACTCCTACAGGCACTACATGAACTACAGTACTCCTACAGGCACTACAGTACTCGTACAGGCACTACAGTACTCGTACAGGCACTACAGTACTCGTACAGGCACTACAGTACTCGTACAGGCACTACAGTACTCGTACAGGCACTACAGTACTCGTACAGGCACTACAGTACTCGTACAGGCACTACAGTACTCCTACAGGCACTACAGTACTCCTACAGGCACTACAGTACTCCTACAGGCACTACAGTACTCCTACAGGCACTACAGTACTCCTACAGGCACTACAGTACTCCTACAGGCACTACAGTACTCCTACAGGCACTACAGTACTCCTACAGGCACTACAGTACTCCTACATGCACTACAGTACTCCTACAGGCACTACAGTACTCCTACAGGCACTACAGTACTCCTACAGGCACTACAGTACTCCTACAGGCACTACAGTACTCCTACAGGCACTACAGTACTCCTACAGGCACTACAGTACTCCTACAGGCACTACATGAACTACAGTACTCCTACAGGCACTACAGTACTCCTACATGCACTACAGTACTCCTACAGGCACTACAGTACTCCTACAGGCACTACAGTACTCCTACAGGCACTACAGTACTCCTACATGCACTACAGTACTCCTACAGGCACTACAGTACTCCTACATGCACTACAGTACTCCTACAGGCACTACAGTACTCCTACAGGCACTACAGTACTCCTACAGGCACTACATGAACTACAGTACTCCTACATGCACTACAGTACTCCTACAGGCACTACATGAACTACAGTACTCCTGCATGCACTACAGTACTCCTACAGGCACTACAGTACTCCTACATGCACTACATGAACTACAGTACTCCTACATGCACTTACAGTACTCCTACATGCACTACAGTACTCCTACATGCACTTACAGTACTCCTACATGCACTTACAGTACTCCTACATGCACTTACAGTACTCCTACATGCACTTACAGTACTCCTACATGCACTACAGTACTCCTACATGCACTACAGTACTCCTACATGCACTACAGTACTCCTACATGCACTACAGTACTCCTACATGCACTACAGTACTCCTACATGCACTACAGTACTCCTACATGCACTACAGTACTCCTACATGCACTACAGTACTCCTACATGCACTACAGTACTCCTACATGCACTACAGTACTCCTACATGCACTACAGTACTCCTACATGCACTACAGTACTCCTACATGCACTACAGTACTCCTACATGCACTACAGTACTCCTACATGCACTACAGTACTCCTACATGCACTACAGTACTCCTACATGCACTACAGTACTCCTACATGCACTACAGTACTCCTACATGCCTACGTAGCTGCTGTGCTGAATGCCCACTTCTGGTTCTAACTACTGTATTCGATGCCTCTGTCAGCATAATACACGTGATTTTTAATGTTATTTCTCTTCAGGAGGGCTGCGTGCAGCTATTTACGTTTTACACAAAATACGTTGTTGACTTGTTTGTAAAACTTTGTTGTCAGTATGGTAAACATAAGCACGACACAAACAGGCAGGCAGTCTAGAGATGTTTGTGTCAGGGAAAATGTACGGGGTAAAAAGTACATTATTTTCTTTAGGAATGAGGTGAAGTAAAAATAAAAGTCGGCAAAATCAAGTAAAGTACAGAAACCCCCCCCCAAAAAAATAAAAAGTATTTTTTTTACTTAATAAGTACTTTACACCACTGCATTACTATGGCGATGGGCGATGCAAAAGGAACTTGCCCATTGTCAGACTTTTCACCTATTCGGATACACGCTCAGCTGCCGAAAACATTCGGTTTCCCGGAGGTGGAACGCAGCAAGACGCAGACATGTTGTCTAATTAGCGACTGAATGTTGCAAACACTGGCTAGGCTGCGCAGGAAGCAGACAAGGCAAGTAAAGTGCTGTTCTTCTTTCGTCCCAGGAACTACAATATGACAACAATTATAAAGATGAACCTACATCACACAAAACACTGACAGTTTTATCTCCAAAGTGTAAAGAGCTGCGTCCTGCTTGTGCAACTGCAATATCCCGTGGGCGCAGACAGACCGGTTGTAAGCCTTCAAAAATAACAGGCTACATGTTTGTTCCAGAATGTTCCGTAAAATCACCAGCAGGGTTTTTATTTTATTTCAGCTGATCGGAAATACGACGCAGAGACGTGCTACATCATCGTGGTTCAGGAGAGGGTGAGTTAAGAGTTAAACATGAAGGGGGGGGGGGGGGGTATGAGGATCAGCTACGTTAGAAAAACGAATACGTGCGTAGAATAACATGCGCAGAGCGTGATCAGAATCTAGCATTAAGAGGTATCAAATCAAAGTATATTTGCCACGTGCGCTGAATACAACAGGTGTAGTAGACCTCACAGTGAAATGCTGAATACAACAGGTGTAGTAGACCTCACAGTGAAATGCTGAATACAACAGGTGTAGTAGACCTCACAGTGAAATGCTGAATACAACAGGTGTAGTAGACCTCACAGTGAAATGCTGAATACAACAGGTGTAGTAGACCTTACAGTGAAATGCAGAATACAACAGGTGTAGTAGACCTCACAGTGAAATGCAGAATACAACAGGTGTAGTAGACCTTACAGTGAAATGCAGAATACAACAGGTGTAGTAGACCTCACAGTGAAATGCTGAATACAACAGGTGTAGTAGACCTCACAGTGAAATGCCAAATACAACAGGTGTAGTAGACCTCACAGTGAAATGCTGAATACAACAGGTGTAGTAGACCTCACAGTGAAATGCTGAATACAACAGGTGTAGTAGACCTCACAGTGAAATGCTGAATACAACAGGTGTAGTAGACCTCACAGTGAAATGCAGAATACAACAGGTGTAGTAGACCTCACAGTGAAATGCCGAATACAACAGGTGTAGTAGACCTCACAGTGAAATGCAGAATACAACAGGTGTAGTAGACCTTACAGTGAAATGATGAATACAACAGGTGTAGTAGACCTCACTATGAAATCCTGAATAAAGGCTCTAACCAATACTGCAAACATATGTATTACATGAACAATAGGTAGGTAAAGAAATAAAACAGTAAAAAACAGGCTAGTAGACCTCACAGTGTAATACAGTAAGGCTATAACAGTAGTGTAGTATATACAGTCACAGTGAAATGCAGAATACTATATACAGGTGTAGTATATACAGTGAAATGCTATATACAGAATACAACAGGTGTAGTAGACCTATACAGTGAAATGCTGAATACAACAGGTGTATACAGTAGACCTTATACAGTAGAAATGCTAATACAACAGGTGTAGTAGACCTTACAGTGAAATGCTGAATACAACAGGTGTAGGACCTTACAGTAAATACTGAATACAACAGGTGTAGTAGACCTTATACAGTGAAATGCTATATACAACAGGTGTAGTAGACCTATACAGTGAAATGCTATATACAGTACGAGGCTATATACAGTAGACCTCATACAGTAGCGGGGCTATATACAGTAGCGATATACAGTACAGGTGTATATAGACAGTACAGGGCTATATATGCCGGGGCTATATACAACAGGTGTAGTAGACCTTACAGTGAAATGATGAATACAACAGGTGCTATATACAGTAGACCTCACAGTGAAATGCTGAATATACAACAGGTATATACAGTAGACCTTACAGTGAAATGATGAATACAACAGGTGTAGTCAGGCAGGTTTCCAGTGAAATCCATGACAACTAATGGAGGATCTAACCAATAAACCAATACAGTTATTTATTGACATGAACAATAGGTAGGTCACCCTGAAATAAAACAGTAAAAAGACAGGCTATAAACAGTAGCGAGGCTATATACAGTAGCGAGGCTATATACAGTAGCCCCCTTCTCCCTGAGGCTATATACTGTAGTACCCTGCACCTCCTCTTCTCCCTATAGGTCACCCTGCTCTAAACAGTAGAGGCTATATACAGTAGGTCACCCTGCTATCCTACAGTAGAGGGGGCTATATCCCTATAGGGGCTATATACAGTAGAGGGGCTATATACCCTAGAGGGTCACCCTGCTATCTTCTCCCTAGGTCACCCTGCCTATATCTTCTCCCTGTATTCGCCCTGCCCCCCTTCTCCCTAGTAGGTCAGGCTATATACAGTAGAGGGCTATATACAGTAGAGGGGCTATATACAGTAGAGGGGCTATATACAGTAGAGGGGCTATATACAGTAGCCTGGCTATATACAGTAGCGAGGGCTATATACAGTTCTCGAGGCTATATACAGTAGGTCACCCTGCTATCCTCTTCTCCCTGTAGGTCACCCTGCTTCTCCTCTTCTCCCTGTAGGTCAGTATACTCCCTATATACAGCGGGGCTATATCTTCTCCCTGTAGAGGGGCTGTATCTTCTCCCTATTCGCCCTGCTATATACCTGTAGGTCACCCTGCTATATCTTCTCCCTGTAGAGGGGCTAGATACAGTAGGGGGCTAGATACTCTCCTCCTGCTTCTCCTCCTCCCTGTAGGTCACCCTGCTATATACTCCCTGTAGGTCACCCTGCCTCTCTATTCTCCCTGTAGGTATAGCCCCCCTATTCTCCCTGTAGGTCACCCTATATACTCCCTTAGTCAGTAGGTCACCCTGCCTATCCTCTTCAGTAGAGGGGCCCCCTTCTCCCTGTAGGTCACCCTGCTTCTCCTCTTCTCCCTGTAGAGGGGCCTCTCCTCTTCTCCCTGTATTCGCCCCTGCCCCCTCTTCTCCCTGTAGGTCACCCTGCTATCCTCTTCTCCCTGTAGGTCACCCTGCCTCTCCTCTTCTCCCTGTAGACCCTGCCCCCTTCTCCCTGTAGGTCACCCTGCTTCTCCTCTTCTCCCTGTAGACAGGCCCCCCTCTTCTCCCTATATACTTCTCCCTGTCTCCCTGCTATATCCCTGTAGGTCACCTGCTATATCTTCTCCCTGTAGGTCACCCTGCTTCTCCTCTTCTCCCTGTAGGTCACCCAGGTTCCTCTTCTCCCTGATGGGGGGACCCGATATCCATGACAACTTCTCCCTATGGTCACCCTGGGTATTGCCCCTGCACTCCCTGTAGGTCAAACCACCTCTTCTCCCTGTGAGTCACCCTGCTTCTTCCTCTTCTCCCTGTAGGTCACCCTGAACCCTCTCTCTGTAGGTCACCCTTCTCCCTGTAGGTCACCCTGCCCTCCTCTTCTCCCTGTAGGTCACCCTGCCTCTTCTCTTCTCCCTGTAGTTCACCCTGCTTCTCCTCTTCTCCTCCCTGTAGGTCACCCTGCTTCTCCTCTTCTCCCTGTAGGTCACCCTGCCCCTCCTCTTCTCCCTGTAGGTCACCCTGCCTCTCCTCTTCTCCCTGTAGGTCACCCTGCCTCTCCTCTTCTCCCTGTAGGTCACTTCTGCTCACCCTCCCCTCCTCTTCTCCCTGTAGGTCACCCTGCCTCTTCTCTTCTCCCTGTAGGTCACCCTGCCTCCTCCTCCCTGTATTCTTCTCCCTGTAGTTCACCCTGCTTCTCCTCTTCTCCCTGTAGGTCACCCTGCTGCCCTTCTCCTCTTCTCCCTGTAGGTCACCCTGCTTCTCCTCTTCTCCCTTTAGGTCACCCTGCCCCTCTCCTCTTCTCCCTGTAGGTCACCCTGCTTCTCCTCTTCTCCCTGTAGGTCACCCTGCTCCCTCACCCTGCCTCTTCTCCCTGTAGGTCACCCTGCCCCTCCTCTTCTCCCTGTAGGTCACCCTGCCCCTCCTCTTCTCCCTGTAGGTCACCCTGCTTCTCCTCTTCTCCCTGTAGGTCACCCTGCCCCTCCTCTCTCCCTTCTCCCTGCCCTCCTCTTCTCCTGTAGGTCACCCTCTTCTCCCCTGTAGGTCACCCTGCTTCTCTCTTCTCCCTGTAGGTCACTCCCCCTCCTCTTCTCCCTATAGGTCACCCTGCCTCTCCTCTTCTCCCTATAGGTCACCCTGCCCCCTCTTCTCCCTGTGGGTCCCCTCTTCTCCCCTGTAGGTCACCCTGCTTCTCCCCTTCTCCCCCTGTAGGTCACCCTGCTTCTCCTCTTCTCCCTGTAGGTCACCCTGCCCCCTGCCTCCTCTTCTCCCTGTAGGTCACCCTGCTTCTCCTCTTCTCCCTGTAGGTCACCCTGCCTCTCCTCTTCTCCCTGTAGGTCACCCTGCTTCTCCTCTTCTCCCTGTAGGTCACCCTGCCCCTCCTCTTCTCCCTATAGGTCACCCTGCCTCTCCTCTTCTCCCTGTAGGTCACCCTGCTTCTCCTCTTCTCCCTGTAGGTCACCCTGCCCTCCTCTTCTCCCTATAGGTCACCCTGCCCCTCCTCTTCTCCCTATAGGTCACCCTGCCTCTCTCCTCTTCTCCCCTGTAGGTCACCTGCCCCTCCTCTTCTCCTCTTCTCCCTGTAGGTCACCCTGCTTCTCCTCTTCTCCCTGTAGGTCACCCTGCCCCTCCTCTTCTCCCTGTAGGTCACCCTGCTTCTCCTCTTCTCCCTGTAGGTCACCCTGCCCCCCTCTTCTCCCTGTAGGTCACCCTGCCCTCCTCTTCTCCCTGTAGGTCACCCTGCCCCTCCTCTTCTCCCTATAGGTCACCCTGCTCTCCTCTTCTCCCTATAGGTCACCCTGCTTCTCCTCTTCTCCCTGTAGGTCACCCTGCTTCTCTCTGTAGGTCACCCTGCCCCTCCTCTTCTCCCTGTAGGTCACCCTGCCCTCCTCTTCTCCCTATAGGTCACCCTGCCCTCCTCTTCTCCCTGTAGGTCACCCTGCTTCTCCTCTTCTCCCTGCACCCTCACCTCTTCTCCCTATAGCACCCCTGCCCCTCTCCTCTTCTCCCTGTAGGTCACCCTGCCCCTGCCCCTCTTCTCCCTGTAGGTCACCCTGCCCCTCCTCTCCCCTGTAGGTCACCCTGCCTCTCCTCTTCTCCCTGTAGGTCATCCTGCTTCTCCCCTTCTCACCCTGCCCCTCCTCTTCTCCCTGTAGGTCACCCTGCTTCTCCTCTTCTCCCTATAGGTCACCCTGCCTCCTCTTCTCCCTGTAGGTCACCCTGCTTCTCCTCTTCTCCCTGTAGGTCACCCTGCCCCTCTCCTCTTCTCCCTGTAGGTCACCCTGCCTCTCCTCTTCTCCCTGTAGGTCACCCTGCCTCTCCTCTTCTCCCTGTAGGTCACCCTGCCTCTCCTCTTCTCCCTGTAGGTCACCCTGCCCCTGTATTCTCCCCTTCTCCCCTAGGTCTCCCTGTCCCTGTAGGTCACCCTGCCTCTCCTCTTCTCCCTGTAGGTCACCCTGCCTCTCCTCTTCTCCCTGTAGGTCACCCTGCTTCTCCTCTTCTCCCTGTAGGTCACCCTGCTTCTCTTCTCCCTGTAGGTCACCCTGCTTCTCCTCTTCTCCCTGTAGGTCACCCTGCCTCTCCTCTTCTCCCTGCTCACCCTGCTCCTCTTCTCCCTGTAGGTCACCCTGCCTCTCCTTCTCCCTCTCCCTGTAGGTCACCCTGCTTCTCCTCTTCTCCCTGTAGGTCACCCTGCCTCTCCTCTTCCTGTAGTCACCCTGCTCTCCTCTTCTCCCTGTAGTTCACCCTGCCTCTCCTCTTCTCCCTGTAGGTCACCCTGCCCCTCTCCTCTTCTCCCTGTAGGTCACCCTGCCTCTCCTCTTCTCCCTGTAGGTCACCCTGCCTCTCCCCTTCTCCCTGTAGGTCACCCTCCTCTTTCTCCCTGTAGGTCACCCTGCCTCTCCTCTTCTAATCCTCCTATAGTCACTCCTGCCAAACTAATAATTGCATCCTCTTCTCCCTGTAGGTCACCCTCCCCCTCTCCTCCCCTCTCCTCCCTAATCAGGTCACCCTGCCTCCCCTTCTCCCTGTAGGTCACCCTCCCAAACTTCACCCTGCCTCTCCCCTTCTCCCTGTAGGTCACCCTCTTCCTCCCAAACTAATCCTCTTCTCCCTGTAGGTCACCCTGCTCTCCTCTCCTCTCCTCCCTGTCACTGGTCACCCTCTCCTCTCTCCTCTTCTCCCTCCCCCTATGGAGGTCACCCTGCCTCTCCTCTTCTCCCTGTCCCCAAACCCGTCACCCTGCCTCCTCTCCCAAACTAATCACCCTTCTCCTCTTCTCCTAATCAGGTCACCCTGCATCTCCTCTTCTCCCTGTCACTCCTCCCAAACTTCTCCTGCCTCTCCTCTTCTCCCTGTAATTCACCCTGCCTCTCCTCTTCTCAAACCTCCCAAACTAATCACTCCTCCCTCCCAAACTAATCACTCCTCTCCTCCCAAACTAATCACTCCTCCCAAACCAATAATTGCATCTCCTCTCCTCCCAAACTAATAATTGCACTCCTCCCTCCCAAACCCAAACTAATCACTGCATCTCCTCTCCTAATCCCCTCCCAAACTAATCACTCCTCTCCTCCCAAACTAATCAAAACTTGCATCTCCTCCTCCCAAACTAATCACTCCTCCCAAACTAATCACTACCTCTCCTCACTCCTCCCAAACTAATCTATCACTCAAACTAATCTCCTCAAACTCACTGCATCTCCTCTCCTCCCCCACATAATCAAACTCTCCTCTCCCCTCTCCTCCCAAACTAATAATTGCATCTCCTCTCCTCCCCAAACTAATCTTTCTTCTCCTCCCAAACTAAACTAATAATCACTCCTCTAATCCTCCTCCCAAACTAATCACTACCTTCTCCTCCCAAACTAATCAAACTAATCACTGCCTCTCCTCTCCTCCCAAACTAATCACTCCTCCCAAACTAATCACTGCCTCCTCTCCTCCCAAACTAATCACTCCTCCCAAACTAATAATTGCATCTCCTCTCCCAAACTAATCATTGCATCTCCTCTCCTCCCAAACTAATCACTCCTCCCAAACTAATCACTGCATCTCCTCTCCTCCCAAACTAATCACTCCTCCCAAACTAATCACTGCATCTCCTAATCTCCTCCCAAACTAATCACTGCATCTCCTCTCCTCCCAAACTAATAATTGCATCTCCTCTCCTCCCAAACTAATCACTCCTCCCCCCAAACTAATCACTGCATCCTCTCCTCCCAAACTAATCACTCCTCCCAAACTAATCACTCTCATCTCCTCCCAAACTAATCACTGCATCTCCTCTCCTCCCAAACTAATCCTGCATCTCCTCTCCTCCCAAACTAATCACTCCTCCCAAACTAATCACTCATCTCCTCTCCTCCCAAACTAATCACTGCATCTCCTCCCTAATCACTCCTCAAACTAATAATTGCATCTCCTCTCCTCCCAAACTAATCACTGCATCTCTTCTCCTCCCAAACTAATCACTCCTCCCAAACTCACTACCTCTCCTCCTCCCAAACTAATCATTGCATCTCCTCCTCTCCTCCTCAAACTAATAATCCTCCTCCCAAACTAATCACTGCATCTCCTCTCCTCCCTGTAGGTCACCCTGCCTCTCCCCTTCTCCCTGTAGGTCACCCTGCTTCTCCTCTCCTCTCCTCCCAAACTAACCATGTGTTTCTACCTCTAATCTAGGGCACGTAGTGCGTTAGTTACCCACTGAACTGGAACCAGTTCACTTACAACAGGCTCACCACATGTCATATAAAACACTGACACGATATAACATCAGGTCAGGGGCTTCAAGTGTAATGTTACATAAGAACACAATACCTGTTGATTTGATTTGAATACTTGAATACAAGACAGAAACAGACTGTCAATATGGTGAGATGAGGGATGTACTGAACAAACATCCAGCTGGGGGAGGGAACCACAAATCCTGTTCATTCCATTTAAAGATCTGGCATTATCCTGTCACTAATCCCATCCTCCCAACCCCTGTCCTGTCACTAATCCCACCCCCTGTCCTGTCACTAATCCCACCCCCTGTCCTGTCACTAATCCCAACCCCTGTCCTGTCACTAATCCCACCCCCTGTCCTGTCACTAATCCCACCCCCTGTCCTGTCACTAATCCCATCCCCTGTCCTGTCACTAATCCCATCCCCTGTCCTGTCACTAATCCCATCCTCCCAACCCCTGTCCTGTCACTAATCCCAACCCCTGTCCTGTCACTAATCCCATCCTCCCACCCCCTGTCCTGTCACTAATCCCACCCCCTGTCCTGTCACTAATCCCACCCCCTGTCCTGTCACTAATCCCACCCCCTGTCCTGTCACTAATCCCACCCCCTGTCCTGTCACTAATCCCACCCCCTGTCCTGTCACTAATCCCAACCCCTGTCCTGTCACTAATCCCATCCTCCCACCCCCTGTCCTGTCACTAATCCCACCCCTGTCCTGTCACTAATCCCACCCCCTGTCCTGTCACTAATCCCACCCCCTGTCCTGTCACTAATCCCACCCCCTGTCCTGTCACTAATCCCACCCCTGTCCTGTCACTAATCCCACCCCCTGTCCTGTCACTAATCCCACCCCTGTCCTGTCACTAATCCCACCCCCTGTCCTGTCACTAATCCCATCCCCTGTCCTGTCACTAATCCCAACCCCTGTCCTGTCACTAATCCCAACCCCTGTCCTGTCACTAATCCCATCCTCCCACCCCCTGTCCTGTCACTAATCCCATCCTCCCACCCCCTGTCCTGTCACTAATCCCATCCTCCCACCCCCTGTCCTGTCACTAATCCCATCCTCCCACCCCCTGTCCTGTCACTAATCCCAACCTCCCACCCCTGTCACTAATCCCAACCTCCCACCCCTGTCCTGTCACTAATCCCATCCTCCCACCCCCTGTCCTGTCACTAATCCCATCCTCCCACCCCCTGTCCTGTCACTAATCCCAACCTCCCACCCCCTGTCCTGTCACTAATCCCAACCCCTGTCCTGTCACTAATCCCAACCTCCCACCCCCTGTCCTGTCACTAATCCCAACCTCCCACCCCCTGTCCTGTCACTAATCCCAACCCCTGTCCTGTCACTAATCCCATCCTCCCACCCCCTGTCCTGTCACTAATCCCACCCCCTGTCCTGTCACTAATCCCACCCCTGTCCTGTCACTAATCCCATCCTCCCACCCCCTGTCCTGTCACTAATCCCATCCTCCCACCCCCTGTCCTGTCACTAATCCCATCCTCCCCCCTGTCCTGTCACTAATCCCAACCCCTGTCCTGTCACTAATCCCATCCTCCCACCCCCTGTCCTGTCACTAATCCCAACCTCCACCCCCTGTCCTGTCACTAATCCCAACCCCTGTCCTGTCACTAATCCCAACCTCCCACCCCCTGTCCTGTCACTAATCCCAACCCCCCTGTCACTAATCCCAACCTCCCACCCCCTGTCCTGTCACTAATCCCATCCTCCCACCCCCTGTCCTGTCACTAATCCCACCCCCTGTCCTGTCACTAATCCCACCCCCTGTCCTGTCACTAATCCCAACCCCTGTCCTGTCACTAATCCCAACCTCCCACCCCCTGTCCTGTCACTAATCCCAACCCCCACCCCCTGTCCTGTCACTAATCCCATCCTCCCACCCCCTGTCCTGTCACTAATCCCATCCTCCCACCCCTGTCCTGTCACTAATCCCAACCCCTGTCCTGTCACTAATCCCATCCTCCCACCCCCTGTCCTGTCACTAATCCCATCCTCCCACCCCCTGTCCTGTCACTAATCCCATCCTCCCACCCCCTGTCCTGTCACTAATCCCAACACCTGTCCTGTCACTAATCCCATCCTCCCGCCCTCTGTCCTGTCACTAATCCCAACCTCCCACCCCCTGTCCTGTCACTAATCCCATCCTCCCGCCCTCTGTCCTGTCACTAATCCCATCCTCCCACCCCCTGTCCTGTCACTAATCCCAACCCCTGTCCTGTCACTAATCCCAACCTCCCACCCCCTGTCCTGTCACTAATCCCAACCCCTGTCCTGTCACTAATCCCATCCTCCCACCCCCTGTCCTGTCACTAATCCCAACACCTGTCCTGTCACTAATCCCATCCCCCCCCTGTCCTGTCACTAATCCCAACCCCTGTCCTGTCACTAATCCCATCCTCCCACCCCTGTCCTGTCACTAATCCCAACCCCTGTCCTGTCACTAATCCCAACCCCTGTCCTGTTACTAATCCCATCCTCCCGCCCTCTGTCCTGTCACTAATCCCAACCTCCTACCCCCTGTCTTGTCACTAATCCCAACCCCTGTCCTGTCACTAATCCCATCCTCCCCTGTCCTGTCACTAATCCCATCCTCCCACCCTGTCCTGTCACTAATCCCATCCTCCCACCCCCTGTCCTGTCACTAATCCCAACCCCCCACCCCCTGTCCTGTCACTAATCCCAACCCCTGTCCTGTCACTAATCCCATCCTCCCGCCCTCGGTCCTGTCACTAATCCCAACCTCCCACCCCCTGTCCTGTCACTAATCCCAACCCCCACCCCCTGTCCTGTCACTAATCCCAACCCCTGTCCTGTCACTAATCCCATCCTCCCGCCCTCGGTCCTGTCACTAATCCCAACCTCCCACCCCCTGTCCTGTCACTAATCCCAACCCCCCACCCCCTGTCCTGTCACTAATCCCAACCCCTGTCCTGTCACTAATCCCAACCCCTGTCCAGTCACTAATCCCAACCCCTGTCCTGTCACTAATCCCATCTTCCCACCCCCTGTCCTGTCACTAATCCCACCCCTGTCCTGTCACTAATCCCAACCTCCCACCCCCTGTCCTGTCACTAATCCCATCCTCCCGCCCCCTGTCCTGTCACTAATCCCAACCCCTGTCCTGTCACTAATCCCATCTTCCCACCCCCTGTCCTGTCACTAATCCCACCCCCTGTCCTGTCACTAATCCCATCTTCCCACCCCCTGTCCTGTCACTAATCCCAACCCCTGTCCTGTCACTAATCCCAACCCCTGTCCTGTCACTAATCCCATCCTCCCACCCCTGTCCTGTCACTAATCCCAACCTCCCACCCCCTGTCCTGTCACTAATCCCAACCCCTGTCCTGTCACTAATCCCAACCTCCCACCCCCTGTCCTGTCACTAATCCCATCCTCCCGCCCTCTGTCCTGTCACTAATCCCAACCCCTGTCCTGTCACTAATCCCAACCTCCCACCCCCTGTCTTGTCACTAATCCCACCCCCTGTCCTGTCACTAATCCCATCCTTCCACCCCTGTCCTGTCACTAATCCCATCCTCCCGCCCTCTGTCCTGTCACTAATCCCAACCTCCCACCCCTGTCCTGTCACTAATCCCATCCTCCCACCCCCTGTCTTGTCACTAATCCCACCCCCTGTCCTGTCACTAATCCCATCCTTCCACCCCCTGTCCTGTCACTAATCCCATCCTCCCACCCCCAGTCTTGTCACTAATCCCACCCCCTGTCCTGTCACTAATCCCATCCTTCCACCCCCTGTCCTGTCACTAATCCCATCCTTCCACCCTCTGACCTGTCACCAGCCCACACCCACACAACACCAGCCCTCACCCACCAGTCACCAGCCCACACCCACACAACACCAGCCCTCACCCACCAGTCACGAGCCCCCACCCCTCCCCAGCCCTCACCCAACAGTCACTAGCCCCCACCCCTCCCCGTCACCAGCCCTCAACCCTCCCGTCACCAGCCCTCACCCAACAGTCACCAGCCCCCACCCCTCCCAGTCGCCAGCCCCCACCCCTCCCAGTCGCCAGCCCCCACCCCTCCCAGTCGCCAGCCCCCACCCCTCCCAGTCGCCAGCCCTCACCCCTCCCAGTCGCCAGCCCTCACCCCTCCCAGTCGCCAGCCCTCACCCCTCCCAGTCGCCAGCCCTCAGTCACCTGTCATTAGCCCCCACCCACCAATCACTAGCCCTCAGTCACCTTTCACCAGCCCCCACCCACCCCTGTCACCAACCTATAACCACCAGTCACCAGCCCCCACCCACCCTGTCACCAGCCCCCACCCACCCGTCCTCCACCATGCCCCCTGTCCTGTCATATGACCCTCTGCCACCCTCACTCCATGAGCTACCGGTTATGCTGTTACTGTCTGCTAGCTATTTAGCCTGCTATTCTAGCTGAGATAACTAGGTCCACTCCTCCCTCCTACTGAACTCCCGCCCCTCCCCATCCCGCCCACAAGTCCCTGGGCAGCAGGGAAGCGCATCCAAGAGGGGATTCCAATCGGCTAATCTGTCTGGAATGCAAGTCTGGTTTAGGCCCTTTTATTCTGGCCTCGGTGTGGATTAACCCCAGGAGAGGAAGAGAAGAAGAGAGAAGAGGGGGAAGAAGGAGGCACACACACAGGGAGCGAGAGAGAGAGAAGAGAGAGAGAGTAGGAGAGAGAGAGAGTAGGAGAGAGAGAGAGTAGGAGAGAGAGAGTAGGAGAGAGAGAGAGAAGGTGAGAGAGAGAGTAGGAGAGAGAGAGAGAGAGAGTAGGAGAGAGAGCGAGAGAGAGAGTAGGAGAGAGAGAGAGTAGGGGAGAGAGAGTAGTGGAGAGAGCAAGAGAGTAGGGGAGAGAGCAAGAGAGTAGGGGAGAGAGCAAGAGAGTAGGGGAGAGAGCAAGAGAGTAGGGGAGAGAGCAAGAGAGTAGGGGAGAGAGCGAGAGAGTAGGGGAGAGAGCGAGAGAGTAGGGGAGAGAGCGAGAGAGTAGGGGAGAGAGCGAGAGAGTAGGGGAGAGAGCGAGAGAGTAGGGGAGAGAGCGAGAGAGTAGGAGAGAGACAAAGAGAGCGAGAGAGAAAGGGGAAGAGTAGAGAGAGAAGGAGAGAGGCACTGTCACAGAGAGAATGAACAGTGAAGAAAGTGAGAGAGGATACAATCTACACCAGCACATAGAGAGCTCCTTATAAGGCTTAATGGGATACAGGAAGAAGGAGGAGAGGAAGAGAGAGCTCCTTATAAGGCTTAATGGGATACAGGAAGGAGGAGAGGAAGAGAGAGACAGCAGGATAGGAAAGAGGCGCAGACATGGGGAGCGAGAGAGAGAAACTTACAGTTATGAATATAACTAATGTTCCCTGAAAGAGGGATAACACTGAGTCAATTACCAATCAAATATATACATTTAACCGTTATTTAACGAGGCAAGTCAGTTAAGAACAAATTCTTATTTACAATGACGGCCTACACTGTGCGCCGCCCTTTGGGACTCCCAATCACGGCCAGTTGTGATACAGCCTGGATTCGAACCAGGGTGTCCGTAGAGATGCAGTGCCTAAGACCGCTGCGCCACTCTGGAGCCCAAAACTCCCCCAAAGGGCCAATGAATGCAGAGGCCGCCCTCGGAAGACCGTTCATTTCCTCAATTCAGTACCGCTCTTAAGCGAGTCCAAACCCACTGACGACGCGGGGCCAAAATATGTCATACCTCGTTCCCCACTTCAGGGAACTGTAGTTATATTCATAATTAAAAAATAAATAAATAAATGAATATAATATATATAAATAAAATAAGAGTCACTTTAATAACTCTACCGACATCAACATATTACCTCAATTACCTCGACTAACCTGTGCCACCGCACATTGACTCTGTACCGGTACCCCCTGTATATAGCCTCCACACTGACTCTGTACCGGTACCCCCTGTATATAGCCTCCACACTGACTCTGTACCGGTACCCCCTGTATATAGCCTCCACATTGACTCTGTACCGGTACCCCCTGTATATAGCCTCCACACTGACTCTGTACCGGTACCCCCTGTATATAGCCTCCACACTGACTCTGTACCGGTACCCCCTGTATATAGCCTCCACATTGTACTGGTACCCCCTGTATATAGCCTCCACATTGTACTGGTACCCCCTGTATATAGCCTCCACATTGACTCTGTACCGGTAGCCCCTGTATATAGCCTCCACATTGTACTGGTACCCCCTGTATATAGGCTCCACATTGACTCTGTACTGGTACACCCTGTATATAGCCTCCACATTGTACTGGTACCCCCTGTATATAGCCTCCACATTGTACTGGTACCCCCTGTATATAGCCTCCACATTGACTCTGTACTGGTACCCCCTGTATATAGCCTCCACACTGACTCTGTACCGGTACCCCCTGTATATAGCCTCCACATTGACTCTGTACTGGTACCCCCTGTATATAGCCTTCACACTGACTCTGTACCGGTAGCCCCTGTATATGGCTTCCACATTGACTCTGTACTGGTGCCCCCTGTATATAGCCTCCACATTGACTCTGTACCGGTACCCCTGTATATAGCCTCACTATTGTTATAGGGTACCAAACTAGCCGGAAACACAGGCTCCAAGCCAGCTCAGAGGGTACCAAACTAGCCGGAACACAGAGCGCTCAGAGGGTACCAAACTAGCCGGAACACAGAGTGCTCAGAGGGTACCAAACTAGCCGGGAACACAGGCTCCACTGGCTCCAAGCCAGCTCAGAGGGTACCAAACTAGCCGGAACACAGAGCGCTCAGAGGGTACCAAACTAGCCGGGAACACAGGCTCCACTGGCTCCAAGCCAGCTCAGAGGGTACCAAACTTGCCGGGAACACAGGCTCCAAGCCAGCTCAGAGGGTACCAAACTAGCCGGGAACGTAGAGCGCTCAGAGGGTACCAAACTAGCCGGGAACGTAGAGCGCTCAGAGGGTACCAAACTAGCCGGAACACAGGCTTCACTGGCTCCAAGCGGTTACAGAAGCCTGCCTCTTTCTAACGGACCTTTATCCAGCTCCTGTGAACAGTATAGCAGCCCTGTGAACAGCCCTGTATATGCTATACAGTTTGATATATAAAACAATTATAAACAGTTTATAATAACAATGAGGCACCTCGGGAGGTTTTGTGATACATTACAATATACCACGGCTAAGGGCTGTGTCCAGGCACTCCGCGTTGCGTCGTGCGTAATAACAACAGCCCTTAGCCATGGTATATTGGCCATATACCACACCCCCCTCGGGCATTATTGCTTAAGTATACACTGTCTTTAAAAGGCCTTATCAATAGCCTAGTAAATGTAATCTCGCTTATTGACGACGTTTGGCATGCCCATGTCCAGACTGTAATTTACAGTAGGCCTAGACCCCTATATCAGTGAGAACGCTATAGCCCATGTTGAACAACGTATTTCTATACTGAAGCAAGGCAATTAGAACAATGTGGAGAGAAAATATATTTAGCAAATATGGGTGTACTACATAGTACTACAGTCGAGTGTACTACAGTCGAGTGTACTACAGTCGAGTGTACTACAGTCTAGTGTTCTGCATTGTCGGAACTGGAAGCACAAGCATTTCGCTACACTCGCATTAACATCTGCTAACCATGTGACAAATAACATTTGATTTGATTTTTACAGTCGAGTGTACTACAGTGTAGTGTACTACAGCCTAGTGTACTACAGCCTAGTGTACTACAGCCTAGTGGACTACAGCCTAGTGGACTACAGCCTAGTGGACTACAGCCTAGTGGACTACAGTCTAGGCTATTTAACGAACTAGGCCATAACAGACTAACATTCGAATTGGAGTTGATGACCGTAAAAATAAACAACTTGAAGAAACCACATATTTAGCCATGGAGCACATTCTGATTGGTCAGTGAGAGGGGCCAAGCCTCGCCATTCATCAAAAACCCAGCCCCTTTTACACCACCCCTGCCAGGAACTGCGCCCATATTTACAATTACTGCACCCATGGGTAACATTTAGACTATGTTACCCAGCAGGCTATGCGGGTGCGCGAGTTGGTAAAAGAATGTCTTGCATGGCTAAACATGGAGTTGTCTAGCTGAAGTATATGTTCATTAAAAGTAGTTAAACCTACGCCCCCTGGTTTGTCGTTATGTTAGGAACAAACATAAAAATAGCAACCATATTTCTGAACACACCCCCGAACCTATAGCGCTACTGCCTTACATTTACCACTGTGTTGAGTTGGTTAAACTAGAACCGTGGTTAACATACCCCTTTAGCTCAGCTTCTGTTCTGAGGGGGAAAGGAGGAGGAGGAGGAGGATTGAGGGGCCCAACATTGCTTTTGAGAGATGCGGTCATGTGTGACCACCACAGACAAAACACAAGCATATACGCACACACACACACACGCGCACGCACACACACGCACACCAGCTTCCAATTACAGTAAATCCCAGAGAGTTTTTGTTGCAGACAGTGTCGGGGAGAACAGGCGTTGTTTTGGGTGTTTATTCAGCTAATTAGAATATCCGTTCAGTCCCAAATGGCACTCTATTCCCTATGAAGTGCACTACTTTAGACCAGGTCCCATAGGATTATGTTATGTCGTGGTCTAAGCCGATAACTCCAGATCACGTAAACTGCAGGGCCTGGTGAAAGCTATGATCCCCTACTGATGTCACTTGTTAAATACAGGGGAGGAGACAGGTGGTTAATGAAGGAGCTTTACACCTTGAGACAAATCGAGACATGGATTGTGTGTGTGTGTGTGTGTGCCATTCAGAGGGTGAATGGGGAAGACAAAATATTTAAGTGTCTTTTGACTGGGGTTTGGTAGTAGGTACCAGGCGCACCGGTTTGTGCCAAGAACTGCAACGGTGCTGGGTTTTTCCACCCTCAACAGTTTCCTGTGTGTATCAAGAATGGTCCACCACCCAAAGGACATCCAGCCAACTTGACACAACTGGGAAGCATTGGAGTCAACATGGACCAGCATCCCTGTGGAACAATTTGGACTGAGGGGAGAACGGCTCGCAATAATGGCTGGAACAGAGCTAATCGAATTAAACCGAGTACAGCAGTATGTAGGGAATAGGGTGCCATGGATGTGTCCCAAATAACACTACTTTTGACCAGGACTCGCGAGATGGGGCTGGTCTAATGAGGCTAGTGTACTACAGTCTAGTGTACTACAGTCTAGTGTACTACAGTCTAGTGTACTATATACTATTGTACTACAGTCTAGTGTACTACAGACTAATGTACTACAGTCTCGTGTACTACAGACTAATGTACTACAGTCTCGTGTACTACAGACGAGTATACTACATAGTACTACAGACGAGTATACTACATAGTACTACAGACTAGTATACTACATAGTACTACAGTCTAGTGTACTACAGTCTAGTGTACTATATAATATTGTACGACAGACTAGTGTACTACAGACTAGTGTACTACAGTCTAGTGTACTACAGACTAGTATACTACATAGTACTACAGCCTAGTGTACTACAGCCTAGTGTACTACAGCCTAGTGTACTACAGCCTAGTGTACTACAGTCCAGTCAGTAGTGACCAGGGTTTTGTTGAACCCACCTTCAGCTCCGATGGACACCAGCTTGACTCCTTTACTGGTGATGTAGTGTACTACAGTCTAGTGTACTACAGTCTAGTGTACTACAGTCCTGTCACTATCAGTAGTGACCAGGGTATTGTTGAACCCACCTTCAGCTCCGATGGACACCAGCTTGACTCCTTTACTGGTGATGTAGTGGACTACAGTCTAGTGTACGACAGCCTAGTGTACTACATAGTACTACAGTCTAGTGTACTACATAGTACTACAGCCTAGTGGACTACAGTCTAGTGTACTACAGCCTAGTGTACTACATAGTACTACAGTCTAGTGTACTACAGCCTAGTGTACTACATAGTACTACAGCCTAGTGAACTACAGCCTAGTGTACTACAGCCTAGTGTACTACAGCCTAGTGTACTACATAGTACTACAGCCTAGTGTACTACAGTCTAGTGTACTACATAGTACTACAGTCTAGTGTACTACAGTCCAGTCAGTATCAGTAGTGACCAGGGTATTGTTGAACCCACCCTCAGCTCCGATGGACACCAGCTTGACTCCTTTACTGGTGATGTAGTGGACTACAGTCTAGTGTACTACAGCCTAGTGTACTACATAGTACTACAGTCTAGTGTACTACAGCCTAGTGTACTACATAGTACTACAGTCTAGTGTACTACAGCCTAGTGTACTACATAGTACTACAGTCTAGTGTACTACATAGTACTACAGCCTAGTGTACTACATAGTACTACAGCCTAGTGTACTACAGCCTAGTGTACTACAGCCTAGTGTACTATATAGTACTACAGCCTAGTGTACTACAGCCTAGTGTACTACATAGTACTACAGTCTAGTGTACTACATAGTACTACAGTCTAGTGTACTACAGTCCAGTCAGTATCAGTAGTGACCAGGGTATTGTTGAACCCACCTTCAGCTCCGATGGACACCAGCTTGACTCCTTTACTGGTGATGTAGTGGAGAGCTTTGTTGACGTTGGAGATCTTGTGAACTCTCATCTTCCCTCTCTCTGGTTTGGCCAAGCGCTCTCCTGGACAGGAAACACAATCAGAGGTCAGGGGTTAGAGGTCACTTTCAAACAGGAAACTACAGATACTAGGGATGGGAATAGCCAGGAACCTTACGATATGTATTGAATAGTCAGGGACCTCACGATACAATATGTATTGAATAGCCAGGGACCTCACGATACAATATGTATTGAATAGCCAGGGACCTCAGCGATACAATATGTATTGAATAGCTTTGTTGACAGATCTTGTGACTCTCACTTACCTCTCTATTGAATAGCCAGGGACCTCACCATACGATATGTATTGAATAGCCAGGGACCTCACCATCAAACGATATGTATTGAATAGCCAGGGACCTCACCATACGATATGTATTGAATAGCCAGGGACCTCACCATACGATATGTATTGAATAGCCAGGGACCTCACCATACGATATGTATTGAATAACCAGGGACCTCACCATACGATATGTATTGAATAGCCAGGGACCTCACCATACAATATGTATTGCGATTCTATATGTCCCAACATATTGCTCACTACATGCTGCAGAGGGACAAGAGAAAGCCATGAGAAAATGACTTTTGGCGGTAAAGCATGATTGGCTCACCATTTAAAACATTTTTTTTGTTTTTAAGAAAATGGAGCACTAGTTATAGGATGATAAATACCAGAGCTTTGTGGCACGTGGAAAACCCATAACCATCTGCTGAGATACAGCACTTCTGAAGAGTGGGACAAAATGTTTCCTCAGCAACATGAGAGACTCATCAACAACTACAGGAAGCGGTTGGTTGCGGTCATTGCAACTAGTCATTGAGTGTAATGGGGTAATTACTTTTTCACACAGGGGCATTGGGTGTTGCAACACTTTGTTAATTAAATCATAGAAATATGTATTATCAAATAAGTATATGCAACGTGTGCGCTGGGAGTCAGGAAGCTAGTTCAGGGAGTGAATCGTTTAATAAACAAACAAACAAAGACGATGTAGAAACAATGATGGCTGGGGAGGACCCAAAGGGAGAGACATATCATAGGGAAGGACCCAAAGGGAGAGACATCTCATAGGGAAGGACCCAAAGGGAGAGACATCTCATAGGGAAGGACCCAAAGGACATCTCATAGGGAAGGACCCAAAGGGAGAGACATCTCATAGGAAGGACCCAAAGGGAGAG
>NC_088243.1:4299448-4359448 GCF_036934945.1 Oncorhynchus masou masou
ACAAGGAGATGGGGTGGAACGAGAGGCGGGTACATGGGGTGGAACGAGAGGCGGGTACAAGGAGATGGGGTGGAACGAGAGGCGGGTACATACAAGGAGATGGGGTGGAACGAGAGGCGGGTACAAGGAGATGGGGTGGAACGAGAGGCGGGTACATACAAGGAGATGGGGTGGAGCGGGTAGATGGGGTGGAGCGGGTACATACAAGGAGATGGGGTGGAACGAGAGGCGGGTACATACAAGGAGATGGGGTGGAACGAGGGCGGGAGATGGGGTGGAACATACAAGATGGGGTGGAGATGGGATGGGGTGGAACGAGAGGCGGGTACATACAAGGAGATGGGGTGGAACGAGAGGCGGGTACATGGGGTGGACAAGGAGATGGGGTGGAGCGAGAGGATGGGGTGGAGACGGGTACATACAAGGAGATGGGGTGGAACGAGAGGCGGGTACATACAAGGAGATGGGGATGGGGTGGAACGAGAGGCGGGTACATACAAGGAGATGGGGTGGAAGAGGCGGTACAGGGAGATGGGGTGGAACGGCGTACATACAAGGAGATGGGGTGGAACGAGAGGCGGGTACATACAAGGAGGAGATGGGGTGGAACGAGGAGGGGGTACATACAAGGAGATGGGGTGGAACGAGAGGCGGGTACATACAAGGAGATGGGGTGGAACGAGAGGCGGGTACATACAAGGAGATGGGGTGGAACGAGGGCGGGTACATACAAGGAGATGGGGTGGAACGAGAGGCAGGTACATACAAGGAGATGGGGTGGACAAGGAGATGGGGTGGAACGAGAGGCGGGTACAAGGAGATGGGGTGGAACGAGAGGCGGGTGGAGATGGGGTGGAACGAGAGGCGGGTACACAGAGGCAGGTACAAGGAGATGGGGTGGAACGAGAGGGGGTGGAGCGGGTACAAGGAGATGGGGTGGAACGAGAGGCGGGTACAAGGAGATGGGGTGGAACAAGGAGATGGGGTGGAACGAGAGGCGGGTACAAGGAGATGGGGTGGAACGAGAGGCGGGTACAAGGAGATGGGGTGGAACGAGAGGCGGGTACAGGGAGATGGGGTGGAACGAGAGATGGGGTGGAACGGGTACAGGGAGATGGGGTGGAACGAGAGGCGGGTACAGGGAGATGGGGTGGAACGAGAGGCGGGTACAGGGAGATGGGGTGGAACGAGAGGCGGGTACAGGGAGATGGGGTGGAACGAGAGGCAGGTACAGGGAGATGGGGTGGAACGAGAGGCAGGTACAGGGAGATGGGGTGGAACGAGAGGCAGGTACAGGGAGATGGGGTGGAACGAGAGGCAGGTACAGGGAGATGGGGTGGAACGAGAGGCAGGTACAAGGAGATGGGGTGGAACGAGAGGCAGGTACAGGGAGATGGGGTGGAACGAGAGGCAGGTACAGGGAGATGGGGTGGAACGAGAGGCAGGTACAGGGAGATGGGGTGGAACGAGAGGCAGGTACAGGGAGATGGGGTGGAACGAGAGGCAGGTACATACAAGGAGATGGGGTGGAACGAGAGGCGGGTACATACAAGGAGATGGGGTGGAACGGGGTGGAGAGGCGGGTACATACAAGGAGATGGGGTGGAACGAGAGGCGGGTACATGGGGTGGAGCAAGGAGATGGGGTGGAACGAGAGGCGGGTACATACAAGGAGATGGGGTGGAACGAGAGGCGGGTACATACAAGGAGATGGGGTGGAACGAGAGGCGAGAGGCGGGTACATACAAGGAGATGGGGTGGAACGGGGTAGAGGAGGGGGTGGACATACAAGGAGATGGGGTGGAACGAGAGGCGGGTAGGGAGATGGGGTGGAACGAGAGGCGGGTACATACAAGGAGATGGGGTGGAACGAGAGGCGGGTACATACAAGGAGATGGGGTGGAACGAGAGGCGGGTACATACAAGGAGATGGGGTGGAACGAGAGGCGGGTACATACAAGGAGATGGAGATGGGGTGGAACGAGAGGCAGGTACATACAAGGAGATGGGGTGGAACGAGAGGGTACATACAAGGAGATGGGGTGGAACAAGAGGCGGGTATAGGAGATGGGGTGGAACAGGGCACATAGGAGATACATACAAGGAGATGGGGTGGAACGAGAGGCGGGTACATACAAGGAGATGGGGTGGAACGAGAGGCGGGTACATACAAGGAGATGGGGTGGAACGAGAGGCAGGTGGGGTGGACATACAAGGAGATGGGGTGGAACGAGGTAGGCATGGTGGACAGACAAGGAGATGGGGTGGAACGAGAGGCAGGTACAGGGAGATGGGGTGGAACGAGAGGCAGGTACATACAAGGAGATGGGGTGGAACGAGAGGCAGGCAGGGTGGGGTGGACAGAGGCAGGTACAGGAGATGGGGTGGAGCGAGAGGCAGGTACAAGGGAGATGGGGTGGAACGAGAGGCAGGTACATACAAGGAGATGGGGTGGAACGAGAGGAGATGGGGTGGAGCGGGTACAACAGGAGATGGGGTGGAACGAGAGGCAGGTACAGGAGATGGGGTGGAGCGGTACAGGGAGATGGGGTGGAGCACATACAAGGAGATGGGGTGGACAAGGAGATGGGGTGGAACGGGTACATACAAGGAGATGGGGTGGAACGAGGCAGGTACAAGGAGATGGGGTGGAACATACAAGGAGATGGGGGCGGGTACAAGGAGATGGGGTGGAACGAGAGGCGGGTACAAGGAGATGGGGTGGAACGAGAGGCGGGTACAGAGGAGATGGGGGGGTGGAACGAGAGGCAGGTACAAGGAGATGGGGTGGAACAGGAGATGGGGTGGAACAGGTACAAGGAGATGGGGTGGAACGAGAGGCAGGTACAGGGAGATGGGGTGGAACGAGAGGCAGGTACAGGGAGATGGGGTGGAACGAGAGGCAGGTACAGGGAGATGGGGTGGAACGAGAGGCAGGTACAGGGAGATGGGGTGGAACGAGAGGCAGGTACAGGGAGATGGGGTGGAACGAGAGGCAGGTACAGGGAGATGGGGTGGAACGAGAGGCAGGTACAGGGAGATGGGGTGGAACGAGAGGCAGGTACAGGGAGATGGGGTGGAACGAGGGAGGCAGGTACAGGGAGATGGGGTGGAACGAGGCAGGTACAGGGAGATGGGGTGGACGAAGGTACAGGGAGATGGGGTGGAGCAGGTACAGGGAGATGGGGTGGAACGAGAGGCAGGTACAGGGAGATGGGGTGGAACGAGAGGCAGGTACAGGGAGATGGGGTGGAACGAGGCAGGTACAATGAGATGGGGTGGAGATGGGGGTGGAAGGAGATGGGCAGGTACAGGGATGGGGGGGTGGAACGAGAGGCAGGTACAGGGAGATGGGGTGGAACGAGAGGCAGGTACAGGGAGATGGGGTGGAACGAGAGGCAGGTACAGGGAGATGGGGTGGAACGAGAGGCAGGTACAGGGAGATGGGGTGGAACGAGAGGCAGGTACAGGGAGATGGGGTGGAACGAGAGGCAGGTACAGGGAGATGGGGTGGAACGAGAGGCAGGGAGATGGGGTGGAGCACAGGGAGATGGGGTGGAGCGAGAGGCAGGTACAGGGAGATGGGGTGGAACGAGAGGCAGGTGGGGTGGACAGGGAGATGGGGTGGAACGAGGGAGGCAGGTACAGGGAGATGGGGTGGAACAGAACGAGAGGCAGGTACAGGGAGATGGGGTGGAACGAGAGGCAGGTACAGGGAGATGGGGTGGAACGAGAGGCAGGTACAGGGAGATGGGGTGGAACGAGAGGCAGGTACAGGGAGATGGGGTGGAACGAGAGGCAGGTACAGGGAGATGGGGTGGAACGAGAGGCAGGTACAGGGAGATGGGGTGGAACGAGAGGCAGGTACAGGGAGATGGGGTGGAACGAGAGGCAGGTACAGGGAGATGGGGTGGAGCGAGATGGGGTGGAACAGGTACAGGGATGATGGGGATGGGGTGGAACGAGAGGCAGGTACAGGGAGATGGGGTGGAACGAGAGGCAGGTACAGGGAGATGGGGTGGAACGAGAGGCAGGTACAAGGAGATGGGGTGGAACGAGAGGCAGGTACAGGGAGATGGGGTGGAACGAGAGGCAGGTACAGGGAGATGGGGTGGAACGAGAGGCAGGTACAGGGAGATGGGGTGGAACGAGAGGCAGGTACAGGGAGATGGGGTGGAGGCAGGTACAGGGAGATGGGGTGGAACGAGAGGCAGGTACAGGGAGATGGGGTGGAACGAGAGGCAGAAGACTGATTCCAGTGTCGGTACACACTGATGAAGACTTATAATATACTCACTGCTCTACATCATGAAGGATGACCTGTTCGTCGTTACCTTGAGAAAGAGACAAGACAGACCACAAATTAACACATGGAAAAAAATATATATAATAATAAAAATAAATAAATAAAATAAATCGGGCTTCGGGTCGACCCATAGAACACTAAATCTAAATATTATAAACTGGATGGTTCCAGCCCTGAATGCTGATTGGCTGACACCCGTGGTATATCTGAACGTATACCACAGGTATGACAAAACGTGTATTTTTACTGCTCTATTTACATTGGTAAACAGTTTATAATAGCAATAAGGTACCTCAGGGAGGTTTTTGTGATATATGGTCAATATACCACGGCTAAGGGCTATAGTATCCAGGCACTCCACGTTGCGTCGTGCATAAGGACGGCCCTTAGCCGTGGTATATCGGCCATATACCACACACGGTTGCGTCTTATTGCTCAATTAGAACACTTTAGTTGAAGGATACCGAGATAAGGACTTCATACCCCATTGATAACCAAAACAGAAGCACATAAGAACGTATGACGTGCTTAGGGCAACAACTGCATGTTTTTTCATTGCAGTATAAGTGATACTGCGGCGACAAAACAAATACACCCAGGCCAGTTTATTAGGTACACCACCCCATTTAAAAAAAAAATGGATCCCTTCTACAGATAGTGAGTCACGTGGCTATGGTTTCCTATATAAAAGCAGGCAGACAGGCATCAAGGCATTCAGCTACTGTTCCGATTGAGTGGGGGCAAAATGAGTGACCTGAGCATTGTATAATCGTCGGTGCCAGGCACGCCGCTTTCCAGTGTCTCGGGCACACCGCTTTCCAGTGTCTCGGGCACACCGCTTTCCAGCGTCTCGTGCACACCGCTTTCCAGCGTCTCGTGCACGCCGCTTTCCAGCGTCTCGTGCACACCGCTTTCCAGTGTCTCGTGCACGCCGCTTTCCAGTGTCTCGGGCACGCCGCTTTCCAGTGTCTCGGGCACGCCGCTTTCCAGTGTCTCGGGCACGCCGCTTTCCAGTGTCTCGGGCACGCCGCTTTCCAGTGTCTCGGGCACGCCGCTTTCCAGTGTCTCGGGCACGCCGCTTTCCAGTGTCTCGGGCACGCCGCTTTCCAGTGTCTCGTGCACGCCGCTTTCCAGTGTCTCGGGCACGCCGCTTCCAGTGTCTCGTGCACACCGCTTTCCAGTGTCTCGGGCACGCCGCTTTCCAGTGTCTCGGCACGCCGCTTTCCAGCGTCTCGTGCACACCGCTTTCCAGCGTCTCGTGCACACCGCTTTCCAGCGTCTCGTGCACACCGCTTTCCAGCGTCTCGTGCACACCGCTTTCCAGTGTCTCGTGCACACCGCTTTCCAGTGTCTCGGGCACACCGGTGTCTAGGGTTTACAGAGAATGGTGCGACAAACAAAAATCCTCCAATCAGCGGCAGTCCTGTGGGTGAAGAGAAAGGTCGAAGGAGAATAGCAAAAATTGTGCAAGTTAACAGGCGGGCCAGAAACAGACAAATAACGGTGCAGTAGAATAGTGGTTTGCAGCAGACCGACCAGCAGACCGACTACACCGGGCTATAGCAGCAGACCGACCACACCGGGCTATAGCAGCAGACCGACCAACACCGGGCTATAGCAGCAGACCGACCACACCAGGCTATAGCAGCAGACCGACCACACCGGGCTATAGCTGCAGACCGACCACACCGGGCTATAGCAGCAGACCGACCAACACCGGGCTATAGCAGCAGACCGACCACACCGGGCTATAGCAGCAGACGGCCAACACCGGGCTATAGCAGCAGACGGCCAACGCCGGGCTATAGCAGCAGACCGACCACACCGGGCTATAGCAGCAGACCGACCACACCGGGCTATAGCAGCAGACCGACCAACACCGGGCTATAGCAGCAGACCGACCAACACCGGGCTATAGCAGCAGACCGACCACACCGGGCTATAGCAGCAGACCGACCACACCGGGCTATAGCAGCAGACCGACCCCGGGCTATAGCAGCAGACGGCCAACACCGGGCTCCACTCCTATCAGCTAAAAACAATGAGAAGCGGCTCCAGTAGGCAAGTGATCACCAACACTGGACAATTGAGGAGTGGAAAAACATTGCCTGGAACAAATCAAATCAAATTTTATTTGTCACATCCACATGGTTAGCAAGATGTTAATGCGAGTGTAGCGAAATGCTTGTGCTTCCAGTTCCGACAATGCAGTAATAACCAACGAGTAATCTAACTAACAATTCTAAAACTAATATCTTATACACAGTGTAAGGGGATAAAGAATATGTACATAAAGATATGAATGAGTGATGGTGCAGAGCAGCATAGGCAAGATACAGTAGATGGTATCGAGTACAGTATATACATATGAGATGAGTATGTAAACAAAGTGGCATAGTTAAAGTGGCTAGTGATACATGTATTATATAAGGATGCAGTCGATGATATAGAGTAGAGTATATACGTATGCATATGAGATGAATAATGTAGGGTATGTAAACATTCTATTAGGTAGCATTGTTTAAAGTGGCTAGTGATATATTTTACATCCTTTCCCATCAATTCCCATTATTAAAGTGGCTGCAGTTGAGTCAGTGTCAGTGTGTTGGCAGCAGCCACTCAATGTTAGTGATGGCTGTTTAACAGTCTGATGGCCTTGAGATAGAAGCTGTTTTTTCAGTCTCTCGGTCCCAGCTTTGATGCACCTCTACTGACCTCGCCTTCTGGATGATAGCGGGGTGAACAGGCAGTGGCTCGGGTGGGTGTTGTCCTTGATGATCTTTATGGCCTTCCTGTAACATAGGGTGGTGTAGGTGTCCTGGAGGGCAGGTAGTTTGCCCCCGGTGATACGTTGTGCAGACCTCACTACCCTCTGGAGAGCCTTACGGTTGTGGGCGGAGCAGTTGCCGTACCAGGCGGTGATACAGCCCACCAGGATGCTCTCGATTGTGCATCTGTAGAAGTTTGTGAGTGTTTTTGGTGACAAGCCAAATTTCTTCAGCCTCCTGAGGTTGAAGAGGCGCTGCTGCGCCTTGTTCACGATGCTGTCTGTGTGAGTGGACCAATTTAGTTTGTCTGTGATGTGTATGCCGAGGAACTTAAAACTTACTACCCTCTCCACTACTGTTCCATCGATGTGGATAGGGGGGTGTTCCCTCTGCTGTTTCCTGAAGTCCACAATCATCTCCTTAGTTTTGTTGACGTTGAGTGTGAGGTTATTGTCCTGACACCACACTCCGAGGGCCCTCACCTCCTCCCTGTAGGCCGTCTCGTCGTTGTTGGTAATCAAGCCTACCACTGTTGTGTCGTCCGCAAACTTGATGATTGAGTTGGAGGCGTGCGCTGCCGCGCAGTCGTTGGTGAACAGGGAGTACAGGAGAGGGCTCAGAACGCACCCTTGTGGGGCCCCAGTGTTGAGGATCAGCGGGGTGGAGATGTTGTTGCCTACAATCACCACCCGGGGGCGGCCCGTCAGGAAGTCCAGTACCCAGTTGCACAGGGCGGGGTCGAGACCCAGGGTCTCGAGCTTGATGACGAGCTTGGAGGGTACTATGGTGTTAAATGCCGAACTGTAGTCGATGAACAGCATTCTCACATAGGTATTCCTCTTGTCCAGATGGGTTAGGGCAGTGTGCAGTGTGGTTGAGATTGCGTCGTCTGTGGACCTATGTGGGCGGTAAGCAAATTGGAGTGGGTCTAGGGTGTCAGGTAGGGTGGAGGTGATATGGTCCTTGACTAGTCTCTCAAAGCACTTCATGATGACGGAAGTGAGTGCTACGGGGCGGTAGTCGTTTAGCTCAGTTACCTTAGCTTTCTTGGGAACAGGAACAATGGTGGCCCTCTTGAAGCATGTGGGAACAGCAGACTGGTATAGGGATTGATTGAATATGTCCGTAAACACACCAGCCAGCTGGTCTGCGCATGCTCTGAGGGCGCGGCTGGGGATGCCTTCTGGGCCTGCAGCCTTGCGAGGGTTAACACGTTTAAATGTTTTACTCACCTCGGCTGCAGTGAAGGCCGTGTCAGTGGCACTGTATTGTCCTCAAAGTGGGCAAAAAAGTTATTTAGTCTGCCTGGGAGCAAGACATCCTGGTCCGTGACTGGGCTGGATTTCTTCCTGTAGTCAGTGATTGACTGTAGACCCTGCCACATACCTCTTGTGTCTGAGCCGTTGAATTGAGATTCTACTTTGTCTCTATACTGACGCTTAGCTTGTTTGATAGCCTTACGGAGGGAATAGCTGCACTGTTTGTATTCGGTCATGTTACCAGTCACCTTGCCCTGATTAAAAGCAGTGGTTCGCGCTTTCAGTTTCACGCGAATGCTGCCATCAATCCACGGTTTCTGGTTAGGGAATGATTTAATCGTTGCTATGGGAACGACATCTTCAACGCACGTTCTAATGAACTCGCACACCGAATCAGCGTATTCGTCAATGTTGTTGCCTGACGCAATACGAAACATGTCCCAGTCCACGTGATGGAAGCAGTCTTGGAGTGTGGAATCAGCTTGGTCGGACCAGCGTTGGACAGACCTCAGCGTGGGAGCTTCTTGTTTAAGTTTCTGTCTGTAGGCAGAGATCAGCAAAATGGAGTCGTGGTCAGCTTTTCCGAAAGGGGGGCGGGGCAGGGCCTTATATGTGTCGCGGAAGTTAGAATAACAGTGATCCAAGGTTTTGACAGCCCTGGTGGCGCAATCGATATGCTGATACATTTTAGGGAGTCTTGTTTTCAGATTAGCCTTGTTAAAATCCCCAGCAACAATGAATGCAGCCTCAGGATGTATGGATTCCAGTTTGCAAAAAGTCAAATAAAGTTTGTTCAGAGCCATCGATGTGTCTGCTTGGGGGGGAATATATACGGCTGTGATTATAATCGAAGATAATTCCCTTGATAGATAATGCGGTCTACATTTGATTGTGAGGAATTCTTAAATCAGGTGAACAGAAGGATTTGAGTTCCTGTATGTTTCTGTGATCACACCACGTCTCGTTAGCCATAAGGCATACGCCCCCACCACTCTTCTTACCAGAAAGGTGTTTGTTTCTGTCGGCGCGATGTGTGGAGAAACCCGCTGGCTGCACCGCATCCGAGAGCGTCTCTCCAGTGAGCCATGTTTCCGTGAAGCAAAGAACGTTACAGTCTCTGATGTCCCTCTGGAATGCTACCCTTGCTCGGATTTCATCAACCTTGTTGTCAAGAGACTGGACATTGGCAAGAAGAATGCTAGGAAGTGAGGCACGATGTGCCCGTCTCCGTAGTCTGACCAGAAGACCGCCTCGTTTCCCTCTTTTACGAAGTTGTTTTTTTGGGTCGCCGGCTGGGATCCATTCTGTTGTCCTGGTTGAAAGGCAGAACACAGGATCCGCTTCGCGAAAGTCATATTCTTGGTCGTACTGGTGGTGAGTTGACGCTGATCTTATATTCAGTTGTTCTTCTCGACTGTATGTAATGAAACCTAAGATGACATGGGGTACCTTTACGTGTAATAACATGTAAACAAACAAAAAACTGCATAGTTTCCTAGGAGCGCGAAGCGTGGCGGCCATCTCTGTCGGCGCCGGAAAAGACAGCGAGTTTAATTTACTTGAGTCTCCTGTTCAGTCCCAGTAGAGTAGATGTGTTGAACTCATTCCATGGAGGGCCTGGTGTCTGCAGGTTTGTGTTTTTCCAATTAAGACCTAGACAACCAGGTGATGGGAGTTCCTTACAGTGTGACCTTAACTCATCAATCAAGTACAAGGGAGGAGTGAAAACCTGCAGAGACACGGCAGTTTGACACATGTGAAATAGAGCATATTTTGGATGAGATGGAAAGGGTAATGGTGATTTCTGAAAAACAACATATCGATTTATATAAACAGCAGCACTCCCCCTACTGTATTACCTCACGCCGAGCAGCACTCCCCTACTGTATTACCTCACGCATCGAGCAAACTCCCCCTACTGTATTCCCTGTGGGTACTGTATTACCTCACGCCGAGCAGCACTCCCCTCTACTGTATTACCTCACGCTGAGCAGCACTCCCCCTACTGTATTACCTCACGCCGAGCAGCACTCCCCCTACTGTATTACCTCACGCCGAGCAGCACTCCCCCTACTGTATTACCTCACGCTGAGCAGCACTCCCCCTACTGTATTACCTCACGCTGAGCTGCACTCCCACTACTGTATTACCTCACACTCACCCTACTGTATTACCTCACGCCCCCTAGCGCCGAGCACTCCCCCTACTGTATTACCTCACGCTGAGCAGCACTCCCCCTACTGTATTACCTCACACTCCCCCCTACTGTATTACCTCACGCTGAGCAGCACTCCCCCAGCACTCCCCTACTGTATTACCTCAGCACTCCCCCTACTGTATTACCTCACGCCGAGCAGCACTCCCCCTACTGTATTACCTCACGCCGAGCAGCACTCCCCCTACTGTATTACCTCACGCTGAGCAGCACTGCCCTTACTGTATTACCTCAGCACTCCCCCCCTACTGTATTACCTCAGCACTCCCCCTACTGTATTACCTCACGCTGAGCTCTCCCCTACTGTATTACCTCACGCCGAGCAGCACTCCCCCTACTGTATTACCTCACTCCGTGCAGATCTCACCCTACTGTATTACCTCACGCCGAGCAGCACTCCCCCTACTGTATTACCTCACGCTGAGCAGCACTGCCCTTACTGTATTATCTCAGCACTCCCCCTGTGTTACCTGTCCCCCTACTTACCTCATGCCGAGCAGCACCCCCTACTGTATTACCTCACGCCGAGCAGCACTCCCCCTACTGTATTACCTCACGCCAAGCAGCACTCCCCCTACTGTATTACCTCAGCACTCCCCCTACTGTATTACCTCAGCACTCCCCTACTGTATTACCTCAGCACTCCCCCTAGTGTATTACAGCAGCACTCCCCCTACTGTATTACCTCACGCCGAGCAGCACTCCCCCTACTGTATTACCTCACGCCGAGCAGCACTCCCCCTACTGTATTACCTCACGCCGAGCAGCACTCCCCCTACTGTATTACCTCACGCCGAGCAGCACTCCCCTACTGTATTACCTGACAGCACTCCCCCTACTGTATTACCTCACGAGCAGCACTCCCCCTACTGTATTACCTCAGCACTCCCCCTAGCAGCACTCCCCTACTGTATTACCTCACGCCAGCACTCCCCTAGCAGCACTCCCCCTACTGTATTACCTCACGCCGAGCAGCACTCCCCCTACTGTATTACCTCACGCCGAGCAGCACTCCCCCTACTGTATTACCTCACGCCGAGCAGCACTCCCCCTACTGTATTACCTCACGCTGAGCAGCACTCCCCCTACTGTATTACCTCACGCCTAGCAGCACTCCCCCTGTACTGTCCCCCTATTACCTCACGCCGAGCAGCACTCCCCCTACTGTATTACCTCACGCCGAGCAGCACTCCCCCTACTGTATTACCTCACGCCGAGCAGCACTCCCCTACTGTATTACCTCACGCCGAGCAGCACTCCCCTACTGTATTACCTCACGCTGAGCAGCACTCCCCTACTGTATTACCTCACGCCAAGCAGCACTCCCCTACTGTATTACCTCACGCCAAGCAGCACTCCCCTACTGTATTACCTCACGCTGAGCAGCACTCCCCTACTGTATTACCTCACACTCCCCCTACTGTATTACCTCACGCTGAACAGCACCATTCACTGAACCTTCCCCAAGTCAGGACAATGGCAAAAATAGAGACAAAACAAGATATACACAAAGCGATGGTTTTACTTCAGAAGTATCAGCCATCTATATGTGAATCATAATAATCTAAGTTGGCCAAGAAGTTTAACAGGAAAAAAAATTACCTAAAACGAATGTTATGCTTGGTTGATGTTAATTTCCTCGTTGGTAGTTGTTAGCTACCAATTATACGTGGCTATCTAGCTAGCTAAAAGTAACAGTAGTAGCTAGCCAGTTAGCCCTATTGACTTACAATCTACACACACTACAGTTGGCATTGTAGGCAGGTAAACGTGCCAAAGCGAACACAGTATGTGTTCATTAACGTAGCAAGCTAAAATATTTAAATCAGGCAAAATATGGAGATGTGAATGGGCAACCATTCTGAGTTTATTCTCTCTCACTTCAGCTCAAATAACGACCGCCATTGATTTCAAGAAACGTTGCGTTGTGCCCCACGTGGTCCGTTTCGCATACTTTGATTTGGACTGACTTACTTACTCAGACCATCCCGGGCTCAGAACTAAAACAAAACGGACAATTGTATTTTGTCTCACCCCCAGAGAACACCTTCTTGTTGGTGCTGTCGAAGGCCAGGCAGAAGATGTTGGAGAGGTGTTCTCCCTTCAGTATGAGAGGCTTGGCCGAGCGAGCATGGAGGACTCTCTCCATATCCCACAGCAGCACTCTGCGGTCATCCCCTCCTGTAGATAGGGAAGACACATCCACAGTAAACAAAACCAGTAAAAACAAACTTGCAAGGCCCACCAGTAGAGAAACACACTAGACTCTGAACAGTTGACTGAGATGTGTCTGTTACTTTACATTTTTACATTACATTTAAGTCATTTAGCAGACGCTCTTATCCAGAGCGACTTACAAATTGGTGAATTCACCTTCTGACATCCAGTGGAACAGCCACTTTACAATAGTGCATCTAAATCATTTAAGGGGGGGGGGGGTGAGAAGGATTACTTATCCTATCCTAGGTATTCCTTGAAGAGGTGGGGTTTCAGGTGTCTCCGGAAGGTGGTGATTGACTCTGCTGTCCTGGCGTCGTGAGGGAAAAAACTTGAACTCTGTGAAGCATTTATTTGGGCTCCAATCTGAGGTTCAGTTATTTGCCAGATTTCTGAAGCTGGTAACTAATTAACTTATCCTCTGAAGCAGAGGCAACTCTGGGTATTCCATTCCTGTGGCGTTCCTCACGAGAGCCAGTTTCATCATAACGCTTTATGGTTTTTGCAACTGCACTTTAACTTTCAAAGTTCTTGAAATTTTTCAAATTGACTGACTTTCACGAAGGGTCTGAATACTTATGTAAATATTTCTAAAAACCTGTTTTTGCTTTGTGTGTAGATTGATAAGGAAAACCATTTATTTGATCCATTTTAGAATAAGGCTGTAATGTAACAAAATGTGGAAAAAGTCAAGGGGTCTGAATACTTTCCAAATGCAGTGTATATACACACTGAACAAATCTATAAAACACAACATGCAACTATTTCAAAGATTTTACAGGGTTACAGAAATCAATCAATTTATGTAAATTCATTAGGCCCTAATCTATGGATTTCACAACTGGGCAGGGGGCGCAGCCATGGGTGGGTCTAGGGGGGCATAGGCCCACCCACTTGGGAGCCAGATCCACCCACTGGGGAGGCAGGCCCAGCCAATCAGAATTAGTTTATCCCCCACAAAAGGGTTTTTTTTACAGACAGAAATAATCCTCAGCACCCCACGCTCTCCGTCCTCAGACGATCCTGCAGATGAATAAACCCGGACGTGGAGGTCCTGGGCTTGCGTGGTTACACATGGTCTGGGTTGGGGAAGCCGGTTGCATGTACTGCCTAATTCTCTAAAACGTCGTTGGAGGCGTCTTATTGTAGAGAAATGAACAATAAATTATCTGGCAACAGCTCAGGTGGACATTCCTACAGTCAGCATGCCAAATGCACGCACCCTCAACTAATGTCGCATTGTTTTATGTGACAAATCTGCACATTTTAAATTGCCTTTTATTGTCCCCGGCACAAGGTGCACCTTTGTAATGATCATGCTGTTTAATCAGCTTCTTGATACGCAACACTTGTCAGGTGGATGGATTTTTTTGACATAGGTGAAATGCTCACTAACAGGAATGTAAAACAATTTTTTTTTACCCCGTTTTCTCCCCAATTTCGTGGTATCCAATTGTTTAGTAGCTACTATCTTGTCTCATCACTACAACTCCCGTATGGGCTCGGGAGAGACGAAGGTTGAAAGTCATGCGTCCTCCGATACACAGCCGCACTGCTTCTTAATTAACATAGCGCGCATCCAACCCGGAAGCTAGCCGCACCAATGTGTCGGAGGAAACACCTTGCACCTGACGACCTTGGTTAGCGCGCACTGCGCCCGGCCCGCCAGTGATTTCTATTTTTACAATGATAGTTGTGGAAATTGTGGTAAAACGTATCAAATCTGATCCAAAAACAGCTTCTATCTCAAGGCCATCAGACTGTTAAACAGCCACCACTAACATTGAGTGGCTGCTGCCAACATACTGACTCATCTCTAGTCACTTTAATAATGAAAATTGATGTCATAAATGCATCACTAGTCATTTTAAACAATGTTTACATACCCTACATTACTCATCTGTATATACTGTACTCTATACCATCTACTGCATCTTGCCTATGCTGTTCGGCCATCGATCATTCATATATTATATACATATTCTTATTAATTCATTCCTCATACTTGTGTGTATGAGGTAGTTGTGAAATTGTTAGGTTAGATTACTTGTTAGATATTACTGAATGGTCGGAACTAGAAGCACAAGCATTTCCTACACTCGCATTAACATCTGCTAATCATGTGTATGTGACAAATAACATTTGATATAATTTGATTTTAAATATATAAATACAGATCCTAATCTTAGCAAGAAATACAGATCCTAATCTTAGCAAGAGGAATTATGGTGGAAAACGTATTTATTTATTTTTTTTTGGGGGGGGTCAAGTGCCAGTTTCATGAAAATCAACCCTATATCAAAGGAAGGAGCAGGAACGTAGTGTAGCTAGCTAGCTGCTACAGTCATGTCACAGATACAAATGACAAATGTTTGGTCATGTTGTGGTAACGTTAGCTTGTCAGCTGGATAACATGCTAACCTAGCTAACGTTAGGTTTTATTTGCTAGTAGTTAGCCAAAATGATTGTCAGTTTTACGCATGCAGGCTTGGCCTGTACATGCCAGTCTGTTTTCCAGGTCATAACTCCAGCCACTTTAATAATGGAAATTGATGGGAAATATATCACTAGCCACTTTAAACAATGCTACCTAATATAATGTTTACATACCCTACATTATTCATCTCATATGTATACGTATATACTGTACTCTATATCATCTTTATGTAATACATGTATCACTAGCCACTTTAACTATGCCACTTTGTTTACATACTCATCTCATATGTATATACTGTACTCGATACCATCTACTGTATCTTGCCTATGCCACTCTGTACCATCACTCATTCATATATCTTTATGTACATATTCTTTATCCCCCTACACTTGTGTGTATAAGACAGTAGTTTTGGAATTGTTAGATTACTTGTTGGTTATTACTGCATTGTCGGAACTAGAAGTACAAGCATTTCGCTACACTCGCATTAACATCTGCTAACCATGTGTATGTGACAAATAAAATTTGATTTGACCATTTGGCATGTTGACAATAGATGAACAGGGAGCAAAATGTGCATACTCGCCGTCCTAACCAACTAAGCTTGATATCTGACGTGCTAGCTAGTCAGCTAGGAATCTGTCAACACACTAGCTGCTCGGATAACAACTTCCATAACTCGTGATGGTCAATTCAACAACTTACCGGACACAAGGTATTCCCCTCCATTGTTGGAAAACTCTATGGCGTTTACACACCCGAAATGTCCCAGCATATCTTTCTTGTAAAGGCTTGTGCATCCTGCCAACCGGAGTCTCTGAAATTCTTCCTTCATCAGCGGGTTCCCGAAAAGCCTTCTCTGAGACAGAAAGCCAACAGAGGACCGCATACCGCAACCCTTCACCTCCTTCATTTTTTCCCTGGAGCCGCTAGCTAGTTAGCCTGCTTAGCTAAAACACAGCAGAAAGATAGCTTGCAATTCCTCACCAACTTTTGAACTTGAACTTTACCCGATATTGTGCGCTTCATTACCCCGAAAATTGTACATGTTTCCAAGTTCATATATGCAATCCGTCTGTCTCTAACCTACGAAGGGAGATATCCCCGAGCGTAATGCTGTTGTTGTCGTTGTTAGCAGCAGTGCCGTTTCCGTGTAGTCACTTCCGGTTCCGCTTCCTGTTCCGCTCCCCTTCGGTCGTCACTAGTTACCACAGTCATAAACCCCGCCTATACCATTTATATTCTTAACATTTTTCTTAGCGGAGGATCTTAAATATTTCATATCGGGGAGAAATAATAATTTTCAACAAAAAAAAGGTTATATTGACACACCTTTATTTGGGTTCCCACACTGTCTCATCTTTATGTTACAAAGGGACCACCTGTCCTTTCTAGCAGGCTCCCAAACACCTGTGTGTAGTAACGGAAGGCTGCCAAGAAACGTGTTGTCACTGAAAAATACTGTCGGCTGCAACGGCGATAAAGCTCGTTAAAACACTTATTTGTGAAATTATTTTGATGTGATATGAAAATAAAGGACTTTGTTTCGAGAACCGTGTCGCAATTGAGACTCGATTAATGTTTCGATAATGTATTTGGCTGCCAGAGCCAGTGTACATCTGAATATAACATAAGGACCTTGGACCTGTATCTACTTCCTGTCCAGTATGGAGGAAGTTGAGTTATTTCCGTGACACAATGCTAACTAGCGTTAGCACTATGGCGAAGTGTCAGATACTCATAGACTTTGTCAAATTCCTTCAAATCGCACGCAGAGGCATACAAATGGTATCCATTAGTTCATTTGACTGTGGGGAAGTAGACAAAGGACCTCATTGCCAAAATCCCGAAGGAAGAGTACATATCGGGCTAGCCTAACCGTAAATGAAGACACAAGCACGTTTGTTTTCATTAACTTTTACGATAGTCAATATATCGCATTAGTAGCTACTCACACCTGCTCTCAGGGCAGGTCTGCCGGTTTTGACCAACAGAAGTACATTTTCGTAGCAGGTTTAGAAAGAGGAACATTTTATGGGTAGTTAATGTCAAATTTGTCCCTGACGACTCGAACATATCTACAATAGCTACAACCAGGCTTGTCCTGAGAACAAACTTGGTTTCTACTAATGCGATTCTGCCCGCTTCAAAATCCTAGATCCGCCTCTCAGATCGTCGTAACACGCCAGCTGACCCATTCAAGACAATTAGCCTCCCAAATAATACGCATATATAATTCCTCACTTGAACCATACACTGCACTTTTTTTTTTTAATTATATCACATTTGGGAAAGTTGGCTTACCATAATAAATTAACATTTCTGTCAATTGAATTTGCAGCAAATCAAATTTTATTTGTCACATATACATGGTTAGCAGATGTTAATGCGAGTGTAGCGAAATGCTTGTGCTTCTAGTTCCGACAATGCAGTAATAACCAACAAGTAATCTAACTAACAATTCCTAAACTACTGTCTTATACACAGTGTAAGGGGATAAAGAATATGTACATAAGGATATATGAATGAGTGATGGTACAGAACAGCATAGGCAAGATACAGTAGATGGTATCGAGTACAGTATATACATATGAGATGAGTATGTAAACAAAGTGGCATAGTTAAAGTGGCTAGTGATACATGTATTACATAAGGATGCAGTCGATGATATAGAGTACAGTATATACGTATGCATATGAGATGAATAATGTAGGGTAAGTAACATTATATAAGGTAGCATTGTTTAAAGTGGCTAGTGATATATTTACATCATTTCCCATCAATTGCCATTATTAAAGTGGCTGGAGTTGAGTCAGTGTCAGTGTGTTGGCAGCAGCCACTCAATGTTAGTGGTGGCTGTTTAACAGTCTGATGGCCTTGAGATAGAAGCTGTTTTTCAGTCTCTCGGTCCCAGCTTTGATGCACCTCTACTGACCTCGCCTTCTGGATGATAGCGGGGTGAACAGGCAGTGGCTCGGGTGGTTGATGTCCTTGATGATCTTTATGGCCTTCCTGTAACATCGGGTGGTGTAGGTGTCCTGGAAGGCAGGTAGTTTGCCCCCGGTGATGCGTTGTGCAGACCTCACTACCCTCTGGAGAGCCTTACGGTTGAGGGCGGAGCAGTTGCCGTACCAGGCGGTGATACAGCCCGCCAGGATGCTCTCGATTGTGCATCTGTAGAAGTTTGTGAGTGCTTTTGGTGACAAGCCGAATTTCTTCAGCCTCCTGAGGTTGAAGAGGCGCTGCTGCGCCTTCTTCACGATGCTGTCTGTGTGAGTGGACCAATTCAGTTTGTCTGTGATGTGTATGCCGAGGAACTTAAAACTCGCTACTCTCTCCACTACTGTTCCATCGATGTGGATAGGGGTGTTCCCTCTGCTGTTTCCTGAAGTCCACAATCATCTCCTTAGTTTTGTTGACGTTGAGTGTGAGGTTATTTTCCTGACACCACACTCCGAGGGCCCTCACCTCCTCCCTGTAGGCCGTCTCGTCGTTGTTGGTAATCAAGCCTACCACTGTTGTGTCGTCCGCAAACTTGATGATTGAGTTGGAGCAACAAAAAAAACATTAAAGATTCATATCACATTTAAATAAATAAATCAAAAGCACACATTTTAGTCTAGTTTTTTTATTCCCGACATTGGGATTACAGTGGTAGTCTTTAAATAAAAAACAATTTTAATAGGGAACCTTCCATTCATTACAAACCATTTTCCCCAAGATAAAAACAGGACCATATTTATAACACAACTTAAATACTTTTTGCCAAAGAAAGAAATACAAGTGTTGCCAGTTCAACATGAAGCCTTTGAGGCTTCACAAGGCAATTGATTTACCCCACTGTGAGGGGAGCAAGGTGTGCATCCCAATATCTCCTTTCTCCAGAAATGTGCACTTGTTCACTTCCATTCATGAATTGGAAAAGGAAATGACTGGCATATGTATATCTGTACTCCCTCTAACGACCCATGCCTCCAACCTATTAAAAAGATATTTAGTTCAGTGTATTACAGCCACACTTCCAAGCCTGGGTAACTATTTCTTCGATGTATCAAAACGGGGAAGCTTCTGTACGTCAAGAAGAAATAATCTTGGTAATGGTTACATTTCAGGCACACAATGAAATAGCTATTACAACAGTAGGCTTTAATGTATTTCAAAGTGTTTTGACAAAATATCACCAAGGATTGTAATAACTAGTAACATTTTTTTTTTTTTAGACATAAGGATTGGTTGATGATACTTCAATAGATAAGGAGTCATTTGGTTGCTATAGTGTAAAGCTTCTCTAACTTCTGTAATATTAGGGCGCCTGGCTGTTTTTAGAAGTGTTTTTAAATAAGAATTTAAATAGCACCAGTGTTTTACAGAGTGTAATCTGAGAGATCAAGCAAAAATAAGGACGATCTGATCTTACACAACAATGTAGTGCAGTTGTATTGTATGGCTTTAATGCACACATTTAAATTAGCCATACTTTCTTTTTTAAATGTCTGTTCAGCTCAGAAATATGACAGATTACAATGCCTGTCTATGTGCCTTTGTGAGCTACAGCTAGTTGGCATCAGTGGTGTATTCATTAGTGGTACACGGTTGCGAACAAGTTTCTTATTGGACAAGTTCACGTAGTCCCACCCCATCTTCTTTCATTATGTAGTAGTAGTAGTAGTAGTAGTAGTAGTAGTAGTAGTAGTATTATCATAAGGCGCAGGTAAGTAGCAAACTAAACAGAGTCATATACAGTGCCTTCGGAAAGTATTCAGACCCTTGACTTTTTCCACATTTTGTTACGTTACAGCCTTAAATAAATAAAAATACTCAGCAATCTACACACAATAACCCATAATGACAAAGCGAGAACAGTTTTAAAAATGTTTTTTTTATAAATGTTTTGCTAATTTATAAAAATGTAAAAACAGATACCTTATGTAAATAAGTATTCAGACCCTTTGCTATGAGACTCTAAGTTGAGCTCAGGTGCATCCTATTTCCATTGGTCATCCTTGAGACGTTTCTACAACTTGATTGGAGTCCACCTGTGGTAAATTCAATTAATTGGACATGATTTGGAAAGGCACACACCTGTCTATACAAGGTCCCACAAGTTGACAGGGCATGTCAGAGCAAAAACAAGCCATGAAATTGAAGGAATAAGGTTGTAACCTAACAAACAAAAAAAGTGGAAAAAGTCAAGAGGTCCAAATGTACTGCGTTTAGAGAAGCTGGGGTTTTACAATGTGGAATATTGTTCTAATCCTACACATTCAGTTACACAGCATGATTTAAATATTCCGTGTGTAACGCTAAACGGGGAGCTAACATGGCTGCTATAGAACGTTGACGTGTCATGTAAAATGCGCCAACGGCAGAACCGTCAATGTTCCTAAACTCTCTAGCAACACGTGGGCTCCGGTCGCAGGTAATGAGTGAGCTGCAGTCTGTCTGGTATTCAGCCTAGAAGACGTGTGGTTGCTGTGAGATAAAGAGATGTAGGGTACGAGGACGGGACCGATGATATGTTATCTCTGCTGGTGACACACCCACGGCTCCCTTTCAAAAGAAGGGAAGGTGAAAAAGAAAGTGAGAGAGAGATGCACCAACCATTAGTTAGTGCAGGGTCAGTTCCATCTCAATTATGATTTGTGTTTACATATAATTGATTGGATGTACGGGACATATACATTTACAACACATTGTAGCCTGGGTACCAGTCTGTTTGTGCCGTCATTCCACTCCTTGTCATTTCCAAACATATGACACAGAGTTTTAAAAAGAAGGAAAAAGAGAGTGGAATAATGGCACAGAACAGGTCTGTATTTCAGGCTACAGTAAGTCTATTGTACATGTCAGTCTTCTTCCGATGAGTGCAGAAGGGTCTCAGTGACCTGCTACAACAACAGGAGTCACTGTCCTTAGGGGAGTATTCATTAGTGCACAGTGTAGCAAACCCGCAGTGCAACGGGAAAACGTTTAGCAACAGAAAAGTTTTATTTTGGACAAATTCAGGTAGGTTCCTTTCCTGTTTCCCATTATGTTTGCTTCTGTTTGGTTCCTAATGAATACACCCCAGGACTCGGGGTGTTCTAGAATGGTTTCAGTCCAGGATCCAGACCACTTCTTCTTTTATGTGTTGTCCATCTTCCATTGTTTCAGGGCCTTTTGGTCACAAAGTGATCTTGACTAGGACGTATCTTGTTAAATTGTGCCTGGCAAAGTGTTTGAAACCATCTATCTTTGCCACATTAAAAAAAAGCAAAGAGCGGGAGGGAGGGTGCCGCAATGTTACGCATCGCTAGTTATAGAGGAGTTTTTCCAAACTATTTATTTAATTAGGTTTCCGCTCGTCTTTTTCTTCTTCAAAAGTGTATAGAAAATCAGCAGGATTTAAAAAAAAAATTTGGTGAGAAACAAATCTCCTTATGACAGCCAACGCCTTGGTAACTTTTAAAATAAACACAACAACAAACACAGAAGTATAAACAATAGGTACATCTGGGGCTTAAATTAAGACAGTGGCGCGGGCTGATGTGTGTTGCCTGGTCCCAGATCGGTTTGTGCTGCCGTGCCAACGTTGGGTTTGACAATGACCATAGGAGTTGGAAAGAGCACAGACAGATCTGGGACCAGTCTAAGATGGGCGGGAGGGGGTTTGGCTATTATAAAAGCTATTGGCACATGAGGGAGGGACGCTGTCCTCCGTTCCAGATGAGTCTCTATGGTAACGGGGCCCACTACTATGGCAACGCGCCGCTTGTCAGTAAGGCCCTTTACTGTGTCCGAAGATCCCGATGGGGAAATGTTTGACGTGAGACGACCACTGTGCCGCCAACTGGAAAAACTTAACGTCATTCCACTCAACGCCGTCGATCAGCACTGGAAGAAAATAATACATTAAAAATTAAAAATAATCATGAAATAATCCCAAATCACACCATGAAATTACCTTACAATTTACAAATTGTTATACTAAACCTAGTTCATGGTTATCGATGTAATACCTGGATCAGATAAGCATCTGTTAAAGACAAGATGGTCTACAGCCAGACAGATGTAAACCCACACTAATGGAACAAGAGAGTTGGTTGTCTTCGTGTCCAGAGATGAGGAGTCTTACCCCTCAGCATGGTCTGCTGGTGCTTGGCAGTGCAGATCAGTCGACTGATGCCATCGATCACCTGGCTCTTAGACTCCACATCCTTGTCTTTAGTCTTCTTTGGCAGGAATATCACTGAGAAGGAGACAGAACTGAAGAGTCAGGATTCCTAGCTTTATGATGTCATAAAGGAAAACGCCAATCATCACAATCAACGATGGCGACGGACTAGTTTTTAACAAAGTTAGGAATTCGGCCTGAACTCAAGTTTTCGGATTTAGGCTTTACATTTCGGGTCTATCCAATAGCTCCACTATTGGGACAATAATATATACAGGAGTGAGTCCATTCATTAAAGGGAGTGTGACAGAGAGCCCCGACACTAGTAACGTCTGTGAGTGCAGCGGAGCTTCATAAAGAGTGCTTACGAGTCAACCCCAGGACTCATTCATGAAGATACAATATAAGCATTTTAAAATGTGCCCTCACCCTTCTTGTTCTTCTCCTTCATGACCACGGTCATGGACATGGCGGGCTGTGGCTGGGCCCCGGCCTGGGGGAGCCTGCTGACCTGCAGCGAGCGGAACGTACACTTCAGAGTGTTCTTGGAGGAGGACGAGTCCCTTTCTCCACGTCTCTCTTCCTGTCAGCCGGGGAGGGAGCCACCCAGTAGTCCACCTGTAGTCCCATCAGCTCCCCTGGGGAGAACTACAATACCCAGCAGAGGAAGAGAGACATGAAGAGAATAGTACGAGATGAAAATGTTAGAAAATCAAATGTTAGCTAAATGAACAATATGGAAGCCATAATCAGTCTATTACACCTCCAGACAGTTATCTTCTCTACTCCTCAAGAAGGAGTCGTGATGATGTACCTGTGTCCAGGTGTTAGCAGTACCTGTATACCTGAACCAGGTGTTGTGTCTGTGTGTAGCTGTACCTGTATACCTGAACCAGGTGTTGTGTCTGTGTGTTAGCTGTACCTGTATACCTGAACCAGGTGTTGTGTCTGTGTGTTAGCTGTACCTGTATACCTGAACCAGATGTTGTGTCTGTGTGTTAGCTGTACCTGTATGCCTGAACCAGGTGTTGTGTTTGTGTGTTAGCTGTACCTGTATACCTGAACCAGGTGTTGTGTCTGTGTGTAGCTGTACCTGTATACCTGAACCAGGTGTTGTGTCTGTGTGTAGCTGTACCTGTATACCTGAACCAGGTGTTGTGTCTGTGTTAGCTGTACCTGTATACCTGAACCAGATGTTGTGTCTGTGTGTTAGCAGTACCTGTATGCCTGAACCAGGTGTTGTGTTTGTGTGTTAGCTGTACCTGTATACCTGAACCAGGTGTTGTGTCTGTGTGTAGCTGTACCTGTATACCTGAACCAGGTGTTGTGTCTGTGTGTAGCTGTACCTGTATACCTGAACCAGGTGTTGTGTCTGTGTGTAGCTGTACCTGTATACCTGAACCAGGTGTTGTGTCTGTGTGTAGCTGTACCTGTATACCTGAACCAGGTGTTGTGTCTGTGTTAGCTGTACCTGTATACCTGAACCAGATGTTGTGTCTGTATGTAGCTGTACCTGTATACCTGAACCAGGTGTTGTGTCTGTGTGTAGCTGTACCTGTATACCTGAACCAGATGTTGTGTCTGTATGTAGCTGTACCTGTATACCTGAACCAGGTGTTGTGTCTGTGTGTAGCTGTACCTGTATACCTGAACCAGGTGTTGTGTCTGTGTGTAGCTGTACCTGTATACCTGAACCAGGTGTTGTGTTTGTGTGTAGCTGTACCTGTACACCTGAACCAGGTGTTGTGTTTGTGTGTAGCTGTACCTGTACACCTGAACCAGGTGTTGTGTTTGTGTGTAGCTGTACCTGTATGAGCTGAAGCTTGAGTTGACAGAGGGGGAGGAGGGAGGGGTGGGCGTGGCTTCCTTCAGGGCGGGGGACACCTGAGGAGGGGTGAAGGAGAGAAGGGCTGTCGCCATGGGAGCTGCATCGTCCGAGTCACCTGACAAAATACACAGGGATTATCATCATCGGGCTACACAATAGACAGAGGTACAATTACAACAAGTGATAGACTGACAGATTAGGATTAGGGGTCAGATGCCTGGACACAGAGTAAACCTACACCTAGATGAAATATTCAAGGATTAGGTTTAATTGTTGCTCAGGAATATCAGCCCTATAAGTACTGTATAACTGCAGTATCACATCCAAAAAGTTGTCATCGTTGTCATTGCGTACAACGGCACCGTGCATTGGTTACTTTATTGTATATTAGCGTGAAAAACCCCCATACCTCACGACTAACCTGATGTTGCTGATGACTGTTCCACCAGTCCAACTTTCACCATCTGGGAAGGGAGGTCAGAGGTCAGGGTGAAAAGTATGGACACAACGATCAGGTTCAAGGATAAGGACGTATCCTTTAGAGAAAAGCCACTTACCCCGACAAAGGGGATGAACTTCTGACAAGAGTCCTCGTCCGGGCTGTGGTACCAGGGGACAGACAGACAGGAGATATGGGGGGGGGGTACAGGGCACAGGCACAGAGTGAGCATGTGCAGAAGTTCCAACCTATCAGGATGGAAGAGGGGATTGTCTCGTGTCTTATCTACTGAGACCAGAGGCTTTAGGCTAGTGGCCTAAACCAATCCTCAACAAAGGTTCAGTTGTTGACACACCCCTACCTGAGGTAGAACAACCTTGTTTTTTCACATCTCTTATGTCTCCCATTTTATGAAATGGATGTTTGTGTAAAAATATTTTACTGCAAAACTGATTGCTATTGTGACACTGTCCTAAACTCAAACTGTATATAGTAATGCCTGGAGGGGAGGGGCACCCCTAAACTCAAACTGTATATAGTAATGCCTGGAGGGGGGGCACCCCTAAACTCAAACTGTATATAATAATGCCTGGAGGGGTACCTGTATACCTAAACTCAAACTGTATATAATAATGCCTGGAGGGGGAGGGGGCACCTGTATAACTCAAACTGTATATAATAATGCCTGGAGGGGGCACCCCTAAACTCAAACTGTATATATAATGTGTGGAGGGGGGCACCCCCTAAACTCAAACTGTATATAATAATGCCTGGAGGGGTACCTGTATACCCCTAAACTCAAACTGTATATAATAATGCCTGGAGGGGGGGCACCCCTAAACTCAAACTGTATATAGTAATGCCTGGAGGGGGTACCTGTATATAATAATGCCTGGAGGACAGGGCACCCCTAAACTCAAACTGTATATAATAATGCCTGGAGGGGGGGGCACCCCCTAAACTCAAACTGTATATAGTAATGCCTGGAGGGGGGGGCACCCCCTAAACTCAAACTGTATATAATAATGCCTGGAGGGGGGGGCACCCCCTAAACTCAAACTGTATATAGTAATGCCTGGAACCCCTAAACTCAAACTGTATATAGTAATGCCTGGAGGGGAGGGGCACCCCTAAACTCAAACTGTATATAATGCCTGGAGGGGGCACCCCTAATGCAAACTGGAATGCCTGGAGGGGGCACCCCTAAACTCAAACTGTATATAGTAATGCCTGGAGGGGGAGGGGCACCTAAACTCAAACTGTATATAGTAATGCCTGGATTATCATCATCGGGGGGGCACCCCTAAACTCAAACTGTATATAATAATGCCTGGAGACTGACCCCTAAACTCAAACTGTATATAATAATGCCTGGACCCCTAAACTCAAACTGTATATAGTAATGCCTGGAGGGGGGGCACCTAAACTCAAACTGTATATAATAATGCCTGGAGGGGGCACCCCTAAACTCAAACTGTATATAGTAATGCCTGGAGGGCACCCCTAAACTCAAACTGTATATAGTAATGCCTGGAGGAACCCCTAAACTCAAACTGTATATAATAATGCCTGGAGGGGCACCCCTAAACTCAAACTGTATATATAATGCCTGGAGGGGGATCACCCCTAAACTCAAACTGTATATAATAATGCCTGGAGGGGGAGGGGCACCCCTAAACTCAAACTGTATATAATAATGCCTGGAGGGGGGGGGCACCCCCCAAACTCAAACTGTATATAATAATGCCTGAGGGGAGGGGGCACCCCTAAACTCAAACTGTATATAATAATGCCTGGAGGGGGCAGGCCTGGAGGGGGCACCCCTAAACTCAAACTGTATATAATAATGCCTGGAGGGGTGGGCACCCCTAAACTCAAACTGTATATAATAATGCCTGGAGGGGAGGGGCACCCCTAAACTCAAACTGTATATAATAATGCCTGGAGGGGGGCACCCCCTAAACTCAAACTGTATATAATAATGCCTGGAGGGGCACCCCTAAACTCAAACTGTATATAAGTAATGCCTGGAGGGGGAGGGGCACCCCTAAACTCAAACTGTATATAATAATGCCTGGAGGGGGCACCCCTAAACTCAAACTGTATATAATAATGCCTGGAGGGGGCCCCCTAAACTCAAACTGTATATAATAATGCCTGAGGGAGGGGCACCCCTAAACTCAAACTGTATATAATAATGCCTGGAGGGGGCACCCTAAACTCAAACTGTATATAATAATGCCTGGAGGGGGAGGGGCACCCCTAAACTCAAACTGTATATAATAATGCCTGGAGGGGAGGGGCACCCCTAAACTCAAACTGTATATAATAATGCCTGGAGGGGGAGGGGCACCCATAAACTCAAACTGTATATAATAATGCCTGGAGGGAGGCACCCCTAAACTCAAACTGTATATAATAATGCCTGGAGGGGGAGGGGCACCCCCTAAACTCAAACTGTATATAATAATGCCTGGAGGGGGGGCAGGGTATATAATAATGCCTGGAGGGGGAGGGACACCCCCTAAACTCAAACTGTATATAATAATGCCTGGAGGGGGAGGGGCACCCCCTAAACTCAAACTGTATATAATAATGCCTGGAGGGGGGGGGCACCCATAAACTAAACTGTATATAATAATGCCTGGAACCCCTAAACTCAAACTGTATATAATAATGCCTGGAGGGGAGGGGCACCCCTAAACTCAAACTGTATATAATAATGCCTGGAGGGGGGGGCACCCCTAAACTCAAACTGTATATAATAATGCCTGGAGGGGAGGGGCACCCATAAACTCAAACTGTATATAATGGTGGGAGGGGGGCACCCCTAAACTCAAACTGTATATAATAATGCCTGGAGGGGAGGGGCACCCCTAAACTCAAACTGTATATAATAATGCCTGGAGGGGGGGCACCCCTAAACTCAAACTGTATATAATAATGCCTGGAGGGGGGGCACCCCTAAACTCAAACTGTATATAATAATGCCTGGAGGGGGGGCACCCCTAAACTCAAACTGTATATAATAATGCCTGGAGGGGGAGGGGGGGGCACCCCCTAAACTCAAACTGTATATAATAATGCCTGGAGGGGGGGGCACCCCCTAAACTCAAACTGTATATAATAATGCCTGGAGGGGGAGGGGGGCACCCCTAAACTCAAACTGTATATAATAATGCCTGGAGGGGGAGGGGCACCCCCTAAACTCAAACTGTATATAATAATGCCTGGAGAGGGGGGCACCCCTAAACTCAAACTGTATATAATAATGCCTAATGCCTGGAGGGGGAGGGGCACCCCTAAACTCAAACTGTATATAATAATGCCTGGAGGGGAGGGGGGCACCCCTAAACTCAAACTGTATATAATAATGCCTGGAGGGGGGGCACCCCTAAACTCAAACTGTATATAGTAATGCCTGGAGGGGAGGGGCACCCCTAAACTCAAACTGTATATAATAATGCCTGGAGGGGCAGAAACTCAAACTGTATATAATAATGCCTGGACCCCCTAAACTCAAACTGTATATAATAATGCCTGGAGGGGGCACCCCTAAACTCAAACTGTATATAATAATGCTTGGAGGGGAGGGGCACCCCTAAACTCAAACTGTATATAATAATGCCTGGAGGGGGCACCCCTAAACTCAAACTGTATGCCTAATAATGCCTGGAGGGGAGGGGCACCCCTAAACTCAAACTGTATATAGTAATGCCTGGAGGGGGGGCACCTAAATACATTTTATTTTTAATCTTTATTTAACCTTTTAACTAGGCAAGTCAGTTAAGAACAAATTATTATTTACAATAACGGGATCGGTGGGGTAAACTGCCTTGTTCAGGGGCAGAACCACTAGATCTTTTACCTTGTCAGCTCGGGGATTCGATCTAGCGACCTTCGGATACTGGCCCAACGATCTAACCATTAGGATACCTGCCGCCTCTACACTCTAACCACTAGGATACCTGCCGCCTCTACACTCTAACCACTAGGATACCTGCCGCCTCTAATATAATAATAATAATAATAATAATAATATAATAATATAATAATAATAATAATATATCCCATTTAGCAGACGCTTTTGTCCAAAGCGAACCACAAGTCGGCTGGGGCCACTACTTTTACATATGGGTGGTCCCAGCCTCTACACTCTAACCCACGACGCTTGGCGTTGCAAGCGCCGTGCTCTACCGACTGAGCCACACAGGACCCACACTCTACACTCTAACCACTAGGATACCTGCCGCCTCTACACTCTAACCACTAGGATACCTGCCGCCTCTACACTCTAACCACTAGGATACCTGCCGCCTCTACACTCTAACCACTAGGATACCTGCCGCCTCTACACTCTAACCACTAGGATACCTGCCGCCTCTACACTCTAACCACTAGGATACCTGCCGCCTCTACACTCTAACCACTAGGATACCTGCCGCCTCTACACTCTAACCACTAGGATACCTGCCGCCTCTACACTCTAACCACTAGGCTACCTGCCCCCCAATATTTCAGTTACACATGTCTTCTTCTCAAACACCTCCGTCCCTCCTCAACGCTCTCCTTCTCAAACACCTCCGTCCTCCTCAACGCTCTCCTTCTCAAACACCTCCGTCCTCAACGCTCTCCTTCTCAAACTGAACATAGGCTAAAGACACGTAAGAGGGTATTCTTGGGACTCGGTCTAATCCCCAAACATTTTCAGAAGATGCATTTGACAAGTAAAACATTCCTCCCCCTGACTGAAATTGAAAAATAAATGACCCCTCTACCATTTTCCTTCAGGCAACCATTCTGTACATTTCAAAGTTTCCCAAAAGTCCTAGGTTTTACAGAAACCCCGGTAATAAGATTCCTGGATTCAGAATGGAATAAGCAGGAAATCCGGGAATGCTCTGAAGCAGGATTTCTGGAAAATGTACACATCTTGGGAAAGTTTCCGGAATTTTGCAACAGAAATACGACCGGTTGAAAGAAGGGGAGGGACTTCTAGAGTGGACAGATGGGTGGTTGAGTGGGTCTGTAGAAGAGGCTAATCTATAACGACCTGACAGAAACACCACAGGTTGAAAGAAGGGGAGGGACTTCTAGAGTGGACAGATGGGTGGTTGAGTGGGTCTGTAGAAGAGGCTAATCTATAACGACCTGACAGAAACACCACAGGTTGAAAGAAGGGGAGGGACTTGAGAGTGGACAGATGGGTGGTTGAGTGGGTCTATTAATCTATAATGACCTGACAGAAACACCACAGGTTGAAAGGGGAATTGAGGTGGACAATATATGAATGCTGAATGTGAATGCTATTAATTATTACAGCACTTACCAGGAATGCTATTAATTATTATAGCACTTACCAGGAATGCTATTAATTATTATAGCACTTACCAGGAATGCTATTAATTATTATAACACTTACCAGGAATGCTATTAATTATTATAACACTTACCAGGAATGCTATTAATTATTATAGCACTTACCAGGAATGCTATTAATTATTATAGCACTTACCAGGAATGCTATTAATTATTATAGCACTTACCAGGAATGCTATTAATTATTATAGCACTTACCAGGAATGCTATTAGCTGTTAATAAAGCAGTTAACACAAAGGGATGCATTTTCATACTGCAAAAATTAGTGCTGAAAAAATACCTTAAACCCTCATGATAATCTGCCAGCGTGATTTTAACCTGCAGCTTTTCTTCACCAATGTCAAAAGGAGGCAGATATTTAACTACGGTTTGGTAAACTGACCAACACATAAATAACCGCCTCTTTCATAATCCATATTGTTGAAGAAATGTTTCAAATTAAATCCCGCTGCCAGATTATAACTGCTTTTGCACTATATAAATGTTGCCTATAAAGTTGTGAGTTAGCTAAATGGCACCACGGTGTGTGTGTGTGTGTGTGAGTGAGTGAGTGAGTGAGTGAGTGAGTGAGTGAGTGAGTGAGTGAGTGAGTGAGTGAGTGAGAGAGTGAGAGAGTGAGAGAGTGAGAGAGTGAGAGAGTGTGAGTGTGTGAGTGAGTGAGTGAGTGAGTCCTTTCTTACCTCTTCTGTTTGTATGTGAGCATGGCCTCAGCGATGGGGAGCTGGTGAACTCCGTTGGCCCCGACCATATACTGGGTTACCCTGGAAACCACATCTGGACTCTCCTGCACTGTACACCACATGACAGGAGTGACTGATTGGTTGTTTTAATGTCTTCAAGAGTAAATTCTTTCCACAGCTCACACACACACATATACACACACATATACACACACATACGCGCACACACACACACACGCGCACACACACACGCGCACACGCGCGCACACACACACGCGCACACACGCACACGCACACACACACACACGCGCACACACGCACACACACACGCGCGCACACACACTGTAGTATAGATACATCTTAGATGTGTGTTAGGGTTGTGAAATTCTGTCTGGAAAGGGAAACAAGCAGGAAATCCAGGAATCCTCCAACCTGGGAATTTCCGATAAACTTAAAGAGCTTTTTTTTTGCAACCGTCGTGTGTGTGTGTGTTTAACCCTGTCCTACCTATGACTGGAGCGTCGTGTGTGTGTTTAACCCTGTCCTACCTATGACTGGAGCGTTGTGTGTGTGTGTTTAACCCTGTCCTACCTATGACTGGAGCGTCGTGTGTGTGTTTAACCCCGTCCTACCTATGACTGGAGCGTCGTGTGTGTGTTTAACCCTGTCCTACCTATGACTGGAGCGTCGTGTGTGTGTGTTTAACCCTGTCCTACCTATGACTGGAGCGTCGTGTGTGTGTTTAACCCTGTCCTATCTATGACTGGAGCGTCGTGTGTGTGTTTAACCCTGTCCTACCTATGACTGGAGCGTCGTGTGTGTGTTTAACCCCGTCCTACCTATGACTGGAGCGTCGTGTGTGTGTTTAACCCCGTCCTATCTATGACTGGAGCGTCGTGTGTGTGTTTAACCCCGTCCTACCTATGACTGGAGCGTCGTGTGTGTGTTTAACCCTGTCCTACCTATGACTGGAGCGTCGTGTGTGTGTTTAACCCTGTCCTACCTATGACTGGAGCGTCGTGTGTGTGTGTTTAACCCTGTCCTACCTATGACTGGAGCGTCGTGTGTGTGTTTAACCCTGTCCTACCTATGACTGGAGCGTCGTGTGTGTGTTTAACCCCGTCCTACCTATGACTGGAGCGTCGTGTGTGTGAAACAGGTCCCTCCACGCAGTGTCCTGGAATAAACTGTTGTATCGATAGTCGATGGTACCCAGATACTTGGAGACTGGGTGAGATCCTGTCCACAATCAAAAGGAAGAGAGACGTCAAATCGCTGATACGACAAGTAAGAACTCTCTAGAAGTAAAAAGGCATGTTAAAAAAATCATACTATCTTTAAAAACAAACAGGGTTTTTTTTCCCATCAATCACAAGTATGGAGAAACTTTTAGAGAATTTTGTAACCCTAAAACGAACAAACATTTAGATTATATTCCAACTACAAGGTGTGGTGTGAATGACTGTCCCCCCACGCCCCCACCCCCCTCCCCATCTCTCACCTAGTGGTATGATGAGGAACCTCATGTAGCCCAGCCAATCAGGGGTCTTGTAAGAGAGGTGGTCTACAAACAGCCTGAGGACTGCACCGAGATAGTGTTGAGCTCCAGCCACAGCTATCTTTATGGGGATGGGCGTCTGGCTGTTGCAGTTACAGCTACATAGGAAGCATCGCGTTACAGCAAGGAGACAACCATATTAACAACCTGTAACGGAAGACTTATAGCCACAATACTAAATCAATAACATGTACGGGAGAGGATTGGCTCAGTAACTACGACGACAAGAGTGTGTGACGCTGCTCGCAGTGCCAATGTTGTGTTCCAAGTCTTTCAGGGATTCACAGACACACACTAATAATGTACGAACAAGTGAGTTGTTTTTGGGATATAAATCATTCTGCTAAGTAGTGTATATTATTATTATTATTATTATTATGATTAAAATGAGAATGTGATAGAGGATGGCTTACAATCTCTGTATGCGTGAGACGATGGTGTTGAAGGCGGCCTGGATGTCTGCTGTAGTACAGGTACACACCACCGGGAGGTGCTGGTTCTGGAGAACGTCTGACAGATACTGAAACACAACGGATGGAAGAGAAAACAGAGAATATATAAAAACGAGAGATGCCGAAAGAGAAATGTAATGTGAGAATAAGTGTTTGTTAAAGAGAAAGAAAAGGTTTAAAAAAATATATTTTTATTTTTTATTTTTTAAACATGTTATACTCCCTCTTTTGGTCGTCATGGAGACGACGAGTCACTTCGTCTATGTCATTTCCTGTCTCTTACCTGGCCCTGCCAATCAGATGTGTTGATGAGGATGATGCTGTCAGGTAGCTGGTGGTCAGACACCAGGATGTGGTTCAGCTGGTCATACACAGTCTTCCTGGGGATCTGTGGACGAGGGAATATACTTATGGAAGACATCGAAAAGAAATTCATCTCACATCTCAGACACATCCACTAGAAACAGTTATATATTAAAGTTACAGACTCGGGAATTCTGACTTGATCGGCCAGCGATACAACCCCCCCCCAGTCTGCTCCTCCTCCCACCTGTAGATGGCAGTGTGTGTCGAGGGAGCGTTCGTTATCCAGGCTGTTGGCTCTCTCGTTCTGTGGTCTGTTGGGCTGGCGCTCCTTTAGGGATGTACTCCTCCCTCTCCTCCCCGCCAACTTAGGTTCCTGCCTGGTGACGTGAGAACGCACGCGACAATGAGGACAGAGTAGGACCAGCTTGAGGGGAATGCAGGGTAGGAGGTAGTTTTAACATGTAGGTAGGAAGTGGGAGGGGGCTGGGGAGTGAGAGGGAATTTTTGCATGTAGGTAGGGGTAGGGGAGGTGGGGAGTGGGAGGGGAGTGGGAGGGAGAGTAATTTTTACATGTAGGTCGGGGTAAGGGGAGGTGGGGAGTGGGAGGGGAGGGAGAGTAATTTTTGCATGTGGGTGGGGGTAGGGGGGAGGTGGGGTGGGAGGGGAGGTAGGGAGTGGGAGGGGAGAGTAATTTTTACATGTAGGTAGGGGTAAAGTGATGCATATGCTCCCAACATTTGAATGGGCAGACTGGTTTCCTACAAACTGAACCATAATGGACGGAACAAGCTGAAGTTGAGAAGACACTCAGCAATTCATCTTTCCCAGATTCCTTGCATCCGGTCTTCACACTTCCTTTTCAAAACACATTTATTTATTTTACCTTTATTTAACCAGGCAAGTTAGTTAAGAACAAATTCTTATTTTCAATGACGGCCTGGGAACAGTGGGTTAACTGCCTGTTCAGGGGCAGAACAACAGATTTGGACCTTGTCAGCTCGGGGATTTGAACTTGCAACCTTCCGGTTACTAGTCCAACGCTCTAACCACTAGGCTACCCTGCCGTCCATTGGAGAAGAAGGTTTTAAAGAAAGGGACCATGGACCTTTCTCCTCCAATGAGGAGGCGAGGAGACGTTGGGGGAAATGGCGTTAAAGATGAACTGAGAGAGTCGGACAGTATTTACCATCTGTTGGAAGGGATGATGAGGGACTCGGTCTTCTTCATCTTGCCAGTAGGGGGCAGCTTCTCCAGGAAGGTGTCCATGTTATCCATCTCCAGCTCTGTGGTGGGGGTCACTGCCTCAGGTTGCTCTTCCTGCTGGGACGGAGCAAAGACAGGGACAATGTATTGTATTGGGGATGTGAAGTCTGTTTGTACACTGTATACTTGGAGCCTGTTGATATTTGGAGGGGGTGATATTTGTAAACTGACTGGGTCTTTAATTGCCCCTGAGGGGGTGATATTTGTAAACTGACTGGGTCTTTAATTGCCCCTGAGGGGGTGATATTTGTAAACTGACTGGGTCTTTAATTGCCCCTGAGGGGGTGATATTTGTAAACTGACTGGGTCTTTAATTGCCCCTGAGGGGGTGATATTCGTAAACTGACTGGGTCTTTAATTGCCCCTGAGGGACTAAATAAAGTTGTATTGAAATGAATTTAAATGAAAACAGAGACCAGCGTTTTCTAGGATAATACCTACATATGAGCCCTTCTCTGAGACACTGTCGACCTGGAACGTGGCCCCGCTGCTCTCAGTCGGGTCTGGTTGCACCTGGAGGGAGAACAGAGGGAGGGAAAACTGAGGGACAATAATGGAGGAGAATAGGTACCACTTATTACTGATGGGGTTTACTGACTGGACTGGGTGGTTCTGTTACTGACCGGACTGGGTGGTTCTGTCTGTTACTAACCGGGCTGGGTGGTTCTGTCTGTTACTAACCGGGCTGGGTGGTTCTGTCTGTTACTAACCGGGCTGGGTGGTTCTGTCTGTTACTGACCGGGCTGGGTGGTTCTGTCTGTTACTAACCGGGCTGGGTGGTTCTGTCTGTTACTGACCGGGCTGGGTGGTTCTGTCTGTTACTAACCGGGCTGGGTGGTTCTGTCTGTTACTAACCGGGCTGGGTGGTTCTGTCTGTTACTGACCGGGCTGGGTGGTTCTCTGTTACTGACCGGGCTGGGTGGTTCTGTTACTGACCGGGCTGGGTGGTTCTGTTACTGACCGGGCTGGGTGGTTCTGTCTGTTACTGACCGGGCTGGGTGGTTCTCTGTTACTGACCGGGCTGGGTGGTTCTCTGTTACTGACCGGGCTGGGTGGTTCTGTTACTGACCGGGCTGGGTGGTTCTCTGTTACTGACCGGGCTGGGTGGTTCTGTCTGTTACTAACCGGGCTGGGTGGTTCTGTCTGTTACTAACCGGGCTGGGTGGTTCTGTCTGTTACTGACCGGGCTGGGTGGTTCTCTGTTACTGACCGGGCTGGGTGGTTCTGTTACTAACCGGGCTGGGTGGTTCTGTCTGTTACTGACCGGGCTGGGTGGTTCTGTTACTGACCGGGCTGGGTGGTTCTCTGTTACTGACCGGGCTGGGTGGTTCTGTCTGTTACTGACCGGCTGGGTGGTTCTGTCTGTTACTGACCGGGCTGGGTGGTTCTGTCTGTTACTGACCGGGCTGGGTGGTTCTCTGTTACTGACCGGGCTGGGTGGTACTCTGTTACTGACCGGGCTGGGTGGTTCTCTGTTACTGACCGGGCTGGGTGGTTCTCTGTTACTAACCGGGCTGGGTGGTTCTCTGTTACTGACCGGGCTGGGTGGTTCTCTGTTACTAACCGGGCTGGGTGGTACTCTGTTACTGACCGGGCTGGGTGGTTCTCTGTTACTGACCGGACTGGGTGGTTCTGTCTGTTACTGACCGGGCTGGGTGGTTCTGTCTGTTACGGACCGGGCTGGGTGGTTCTGTCTGTTACTGACCGGGCTGGGTGGTTCTGTCTGTTACTAACCGGGCTGGGTGGTTCTGTCTGTTACTGACCGGGCTGGGTGGTTCTGTCTGTTACTGACCGGGCTGGGTGGTTCTCTGTTACTGACCGGGCTGGGTGGTTCTGTCTGTTACTGACCGGGCTGGGTGGTTCTCTGTTACTGACCGGGCTGGGTGGTTCTGTCTGTTACTGACCGGGCTGGGTGGTTCTCTGTTACTGACCGGGCTGGGTGGTTCTCTGTTACTGACCGGGCTGGGTGGTTCTGTCTGTTACTGACCGGGCTTGGTGGTACTCTGTTACTGACCGGGCTGGGTGGTTCTGTGTGTTACTGACCGGGCTGGGTGGTTCTCTGTTACTGACCGGGCTGGGTGGTTCTCTGTTACTGACCGGGCTGGGTGGTTCTCTGTTACTGACCGGGCTGGGTGGTTCTCTGTTACTGACCGGGCTGGGTGGTACTCTGTTACTGACCGGGCTGGGTGGTTCTGTGTTACTGACTGGACTGGGTGGTTCTCTGTTACTGGCTGGACTGGGTGGTTCTGTCTGTTACTGACCGGGCTGGGCGGTTCTCTGTTACTGACCGGGCTGGGTGGTTCTCTGTTACTGACCGGGCTGGGTGGTTCTGTCTGTTACTGACCGGACTGGGTGGTTCTCTGTTACTGGCTGGACTGGGTGGTTCTGTCTGTTACTGACCGGGCTGGGCGGTTCTCTGTTACTGACCGGGCTGGGTGGTTCTGTCTGTTACTGACCGGACTGGGTGGTTCTCTGTTACTGACCGGGCTGGGTGGTTCTGTGTTACGAACCGGGCTGGGTGGTTCTCTGTTACTGACCGGGCTGGGTGGTTCTCTGTTACTGACCGGGCTGGGTGGTTCTCTGTTACTGACCGGGCTGGGTGGTTCTGTCTGTTACTGACCGGGCTGGGCGGTTCTCTGTTACTGACCGGGCTGGGCGGTTCTCTGTTACTGACCGGGCTGGGTGGTTCTCTGTTACTGGCTGGACTGGGTGGTTCTGTGTTACGGACTGGGCTGGGTGGTTCTGTGTTACGAACCGGGCTGGGTGGTTCTGTGTTACGAACCGGGCTGGGTGGTTCTGTGTTACGAACCGGGCTGGGTGGTACTGTGTTACTGACTGGAATGGGTGGTTCTCTGTTACTGACCGGGCTGGGTAGTTCTCTGTTACTGACCGGGCTGGGTGGTTCTCTGTTACTGACCGGGCTGGGTGGTTCTCTGTTACTGACCGGGCTGGGTGGTTCTGTCTGTTACTAACCGGGCTGGGTGGTTCTGTCTGTTACTGACCGGGCTGGGTGGTTCTGTGTTACTGACCGGGCTGGGTGGTTCTGTCTGTTACTGACCGGGCTGGGTGGTTCTCTGTTACTGACCGGGCTGGGTGGTTCTGTCTGTTACTGACCGGGCTGGGTGGTTCTCTGTTACTGACCGGGCTGGGTGGTTCTCTGTTACTGACCGGGCTGGGTGGTTCTGTCTGTTACTGACCGGGCTGGGTGGTTCTCTGTTACTGACCGGGCTGGGTGGTTCTCTGTTACTGACCGGGCTGGGTGGTTCTGTCTGTTACTGACCGGGCTGGGTGGTTCTCTGTTACTAACTGGGCTGGGTGGTTCTCTGTTACTGACCGGGCTGGGTGGTTCTCTGTTACTGACCGGGCTGGGTGGTTCTGTCTGTTACTGACCGGGCTGGGTGGTTCTCTGTTACTAACTGGGCTGGGTGGTTCTGTCTGTTACTGACCGGACTGGGTGGTTCTCTGTTACTGGCTGGACTGGGTGGTTCTGTCTGTTACTGACCGGGCTGGGCGGTTCTCTGTTACTGACCGGGCTGGGTGGTTCTGTCTGTTACTGACCGGACTGGGTGGTTCTCTGTTACTGACCGGGCTGGGTGGTTCTGTGTTACGAACCGGGCTGGGTGGTTCTCTGTTACTGACCGGGCTGGGTGGTTCTCTGTTACTGACCGGGCTGGGTGGTTCTCTGTTACTGACCGGGCTGGGTGGTTCTGTCTGTTACTGACCGGGCTGGGCGGTTCTCTGTTACTGACCGGGCTGGGCGGTTCTCTGTTACTGACCGGGCTGGGTGGTTCTCTGTTACTGACCGGGCTGGGTGGTTCTCTGTTACTGGCTGGACTGGGTGGTTCTGTGTTACGGACTGGGCTGGGTGGTTCTGTGTTACGAACCGGGCTGGGTGGTTCTGTGTTACGAACCGGGCTGGGTGGTTCTGTGTTACGAACCGGGCTGGGTGGTACTGTGTTACTGACTGGAATGGGTGGTTCTCTGTTACTGACCGGGCTGGGTAGTTCTCTGTTACTGACCGGGCTGGGTGGTTCTCTGTTACTGACCGGGCTGGGTGGTTCTGTCTGTTACTGACCGGGCTGGGTGGTTCTGTCTGTTACTGACCGGGCTGGGTGGTTCTGTCTGTTACTAACCGGGCTGGGTGGTTCTCTGTGTTACTGACCGGGCTGGGTGGTTCTGTCTGTTACTGACCGGGCTGGGTGGTTCTCTGTTACTGACCGGGCTGGGTGGTTCTCTGTTACTGACCGGGCTGGGTGGTTCTCTGTTACTGACCGGGCTGGGTGGTTCTGTCTGTTACTGACCGGGCTGGGTGGTTCTCTGTTACTAACTGGGCTGGGTGGTTCTCTGTTACTGACCGGGCTGGGTGGTTCTCTGTTACTGACCGGGCTGGGTGGTTCTGTCTGTTACTGACCGGACTGGGTGGTTCTGTGTTACTGACCGGGCTGGGTAGTTCTCTGTTACTGACCGGGCTGGGTGGTTCTGTCTGTTACTGACCGGGCTGGGTGGTTCTGTGTTACTGACCAGGCTGGGTGGTTCTCTGTTACTGACCGGGCTGGGTGGTTCTGTCTGTTACTGACCGGGCTGGGTGGTTCTCTGTTACTGACCGGGCTGGGTGGTTCTGTCTGCTACTGACCGGACTGGGTGGTTCTGTGTTACTGACCGGGCTGGGTAGTTCTCTGTTACTGACCGGGCTGGGTGGTTCTGTCTGTTACTGACCGGGCTGGGCGGTTCTGTCTGTTACTGACCGGGCTGGGTGGTTCTGTGTTACTGACCGGGCTGGGCGGTTCTGTCTGTTACGGCCCAGGCTGGGTGGTTCTCTGTTACTGACCGGGCTGGGTGGTTCTCTGTTACTGACCGGGCTGGGTGGTTCTGTCTGTTACTGACCGGGCTGGGTGGTTCTCTGTTACTGACCGGGCTGGGTGGTTCTCTGTTACTGACCGGGCTGGGTGGTTCTGTCTGTTACTGACCGGGCTGGGTGGTTCTCTGTTACTGACCGGGTTGGGTGGTTCTCTGTTACTGACCGGGCTGGGTGGTTCTCTGTTACTGACCGGGCTGGGTGGTTCTGTCTGTTACTGACCAGGCTGGGTGGTTCTGTGTTACTGACCGGGCTGGGTGGTTCTCTGTTACTGACCGGGCTGGGTGGTACTCTGTTACTGACCGGGCTGGGTGGTTCTCTGTTACTGACCGGGCTGGGTGGTTCTGTCTGTTACTGACCAGGCTGGGTGGTTCTCTGTTACTGACCGGGCTGGGTGGTTCTGTCTGTTACTGACCGGGCTGGGTGGTTCTGTGTTACGAACCGGGTTGGGTGGTTCTGTCTGTTACTGACCGGGCTGGGTGGTTCTGTCTGTTACTGACCGGGCTGGGTGGTTCTGTGTTACTGACCGGGCTGGGTGGTTCTCTGTTACTGACCGGGCTGGGTGGTTCTGTCTGTTACTGACCGGGCTGGGTGGTTCTCTGTTACTGACCGGGCTGGGTGGTTCTGTGTTACGAACCGGGTTGGGTGGTTCTGTCTGTTACTGACTGGACTGGGTGGTTCTCTGTTACTGACCGGGCTGGGTGGTTCTGTGTTACGGACCGGGCTGGGTGGTTCTGTGTTACTAACCGGGCTGGGTGGTTCTGTGTTACGGACTGGGCTGGGTGGTTCTGTGTTACGAACCGGGCTGGGTGGTTCTGTGTTACGGACCGGGCTGGGTGGTTCTGTGTTACTAACCGGGCTGGGTGGTTCTGTTACTAACCGGGCTGGGTGGTTCTGTTACTAACCGGGCTGGTGTGGATGCCGATCTCTGTCTGAGAACTGGAGAGAGAAATGCCCTCGAAATATGGCCTGCAACAACAAAAATAACGTTTTTAATGATAATAATAACAACAATAATAATAACACAAGTGAAAACATCATGAATGTATAAAACACATGTGTTTGCTGTAAAAGTAACAGTTGGAGCTGATTTAAAAAAAGCACCATACAAATCTGAGTGACAGCAACTGAAAGCACGTACACAGGCATATACACAAGGCTAATCTGAAAACAAGACTCCCTAAATTTTATCAGCATATCGATTGCGCAACCAGGGGTGGAAAAACCTTGGATCACTGTTACTCTAACTTCCGCGACGCATATAAGGCCCTGCCCCGCCCCCATTCGGAAAAGCTGACCACGACTCCATTTTGCTGATACCTGCCTACAGACAAAAACTAAAAAAAGAAGCTCCCACGCTGAGGTCTGTCCAACGCTGGTCCGACCAAGCTGATTCCACACTCCAAGACTGCTTCCATCACGTGGACTGGGACATGTTTCGTATTGCGTCAGATAACAACATTGACGAATACGCTGATTCGGTGTGCGAGTTCATTAGAACGTACGTTGAAGATGTCGTTCCCATAGCAACGATTAAAACATTCCCTAACCAGAAACCTTGGATTGATGGCAGCATTCGCGTGAAACTGAAAGCGCGAACCACTGCTTTCAATCAGGGCAGTTACCTGTGGCGCTGATGTTTAGGCCAAGGTATGTATAGTTTTTTGTGTGCTCTAGGGCAACAGTGTCTAGATGGAATTTGTATTTGTGGTCCTGGTGACTGGACCTTTTTTGGAACACCATTATTTTGGTCTTACTGAGATTTACTGTCAGGGCCCAGGTCTGACAGAATCTGTGCATAAGATCTAGGTGCTGCTGTAGGCCCTCCTTGGTTGGTGACAGAAGTACCAGATCATCAGCAAACAGCAGACATTTGACTTCGGATTCTAGTAGGGTGAGGCCGGGTGCTGCAGACTTTTCTAGTGCCCGTGCCAGTTCGTTGATATATATGTTGAAGAGGGTGGGGCTTAAGCTGCATCCCTGTCTAACCCCACAACCCTGTGTGAAGACATTTGTGTGTTTTTTGCCAATTTTAACTGCACACTTGTTGTTTGTGTACATGGATTTTATGATGTCGTATGTTTTACCCCAACACCACTTTCCATCAGTTTGTATAGCAGACCCTCATGCCAAATTGAGTCGAAGGCTTTTTTGAAATCAACAAAGCATGAGAAGACTTTGCCTTTGTTTTGGTTTGTTTGGTTGTCAGTTAGGGTGTGCAGGGTGAATACATGGTCTGTTGTACGGTAATTTGGTAAAAAGCCAATTTGACATTTGCTCAGTACATTGTTTTCATTGAGGAAGTGTACGTGTCTGCTGTTAATGATAATGCAGAGGATTTTCCCAAGGTTACTGTTGACGATATTCCACGGTAGTTATTGGGGTCAAATTTGTCTCCATTTTTGTGGATTGGGGTGATCAGTCCTTGGTTCCAAATATTGGGGAAGATGCCAGAGCTAAGGATGATGTTAAAGAGTTTTAGTATAGCCAATTGGAATTTGTTGTCTGTATATTTGATCATTTCATTGAGGATACCATCAACACCACAGGCCTTTTTGGGTTGGAGGGTTTTTATTTTGTCCTGTAACTCATTCAATGTAATTGGAGAATCCAGTGGGTTCTGGTAGTCTTTAATAGTTGATTCTAAGATCTGTATTTGATCATGTATATGTTTTTGCTCTTTATTCTTTGTTATAGATCCAAAAAGATTGGAGAAGTGGTTTACCCATACATCTCCATTTTGGATAGATAATTCTTTGTGTTGTTGTTTGTTTAGTGTTTTCCAAATTTTCCCAGAAGTGGTTAGAGTCTATGGATTCTTCAATTACATTGAGCTGATTTCTGACATGCTGTTCCTTCTTTTTCCGTAGTGTATTTCTGTATTGTTTTAGTGATTCACCATAGTGAAGGCGTAGACTCAGGTTTTCCGGGTCTCTATGTTTTTTGGTTGGACAGGTTTCTCAATTTCTTTCTTAGATTTTTGCATTCTTCATCAAACCATTTGTCATTGTTGTTAATTCATCCTAAAGGTGTTTGATGGGGTTGGGGTCAGGGCTCTGTGCAGGCCAGTCAAGTTCTTCCACACCGATTTCGACAAACCCATTTATTTCTGGACCTCTTGCTTTGTGCACGGGGCCTTGCCATGCTGAAACAGGAAAGGGCCCTCTGTTGCAAAAAGTTGGAAGCAGAATCATCTAGAATGTCATTGTATGCTGTAGCATTAACATTTCCCTTCACTGGAACTAAGGGGCCTGAACCATGAAAAACAGCCCCAGACCATTATTCCTCCTCCACCAAACTTTACAGTTGGCACTATGCAGTTGGGCAGGTAAGGTTCTCCTGGAATCCACCAAACCCAGATTTGTCCATCAGACTGCCAGATGGTGAAGCGTGATTCATCAACCCAGAGAGAGAATTTCCACTGCTCCAGAGTCCAATGGCGGCGAGCTTTACACCACTCCAGCTGACGCTTGGCATTGCACATGGTGATCTTAGGCTTGTGTGCAGCTGCTCTGCCATGGAAATCCATTACATTAAGCTCCTGATGAACAGTTCTTGTGCTGAAGTTGCTTCCAGAGGCAGTTTGGAACTCGGTAGTGAGTGTTGCAACAGAGGACAGATTTTTACACGCTTCAGGATTTCGGCGGTCCCGTTCTGTGAGCTTGTGTGGCCTACCACTTCCCGGCTGAGCCGTTGTTGCTCCTAGACGTTTCCATTTCACAATAAAGGCACTTACAGTTGACTGGGGCAGTTCTAGCAGGGCGGACATTTGATGAACTGACTTGTTGGAAAGGTGGCATCCTATGATGATGCCACGTTGAAAGTCACTAAGCTCTTCATTAAGGCCATTCTACTGCCAATGTCTGTCTAATGAGATTGCATGGCTGTGTTTGTCGATGGAGATTGCATGGCGGTGTGTTCGATTTTATACACCTCTCAGCAATGGATGTGGCTGAAATAGCCGAATTCACTAATTTTAATGGGTGTCCGCATACTTTTGTATATACTGAAAACTAGTCCGACTCACTTCAGCTTGGGTTTCGGGGTGCTGAGGACACTGTCGTCATCGTCTAGTTCCGGTCCACTGTCACTGGGGTTCTCTAGGTCCAGACTCTCCAGGTCCAGATCCTCCTCTACCTCTGGAGGGGGTTCTGCCGGGTCCTGCTCAGAGTCCAACACCTGGAACATTCAGAGAGACGCAGAGACACACACACACACACACACGCACAGAGAGAGACAGGTGGGAGGGAGAGAGACAGGTGGGAGGGAGAGAGACAGGTGGGAGGGAGAGAGACAGGTGGGAGGGAGAGAGAGGGAGAGAGACAGGTGGGAGGGAGAGAGACAGGTGGGAGGGAGAGAGACAGGTGGGAGGGAGAGAGACAGGTGGGAGGGAGAGAGACAGGTGGGAGGGAGAGAGACAGGTGGGAGGGAGAGAGGAGGACAGGTGGGGAGGGAGAGGGACAGGTGGGAGGGAGAGGGACAGGTGGGAGGGAGAGGAGACAGGTGGGAGGAAGAGAGACAGGTGGGAGGGAGAGGGAGACAGAGAGACAGGTGGGAGGGAGAGAGAGAGAGAGACAGGTGGGAGGGAGAGAGAGAGAGACAGGTGGGAGGGAGAGAGAGAGAGAGACAGGTGGGAGGGAGAGAGAGAGAGACAGGTGGGAGGGAGAGAGAGAGAGAGAGACAGGTGGGAGGGAGAGAGAGACAGGTGGGAGGGAGAGAGAGAGAGAGACAGGTGGGAGGGAGAGACAGGTGGGAGGGAGAGAGAGAGGGGAGAGAGAAAGACAGGTGGGAGGGAGAGAGGAAGAGGAGAGAGAGACAGGTGGGAGGGAGAGAGAGAGAGAGAGAGACAGGTGGGAGGGAGAGAGAGAGAGAGAGACAGGTGGGGAGGGAGAGAGAGAGAGAGAGACAGGTGGGAGGGAGAGAGAGAGAGAGAGACAGGTGGGAGGGAGAGAGAGAGACAGGTGGGAGGGAGAGAGAGAGAGACAGGTGGGAGGGAGAGAGAGAGAGACAGGTGGGAGGGAGAGAGAGAGACAGGTGGGAGGGAGAGAGAGAGAGACAGGTGGGAGGGAGAGAGAGAGAGACAGGTGGGAGGGAGAGAGAGAGAGACAGGTGGGAGGGGGAGAGAGAGACAGGTGGGAGGGGGAGAGAGAGAGACAGGTGGGAGGGAGAGAGAGAGAGACAGGTGGGAGGAGGTAGAGTCAGAGAGAGACAGGTGGGAGGGGGAGAGAGAGAGAGACAGGTGGGAGGGGAGAGAGACAGGTGGGGAGGTAGAGAAGTACAGGGGGTGGAGATTGAGAGGTAGAGAGTCAGAGGGAGAGAGAGAGGGTGAGGGGCATACAAGAGAACAGATTTTTAACAGTTGCATGAAACCACTGAGAAAAGGAAATTTTAAAAAGGCCCTGAGATAATATGGACAGATTTAACGTTAGTTACCTCGTCTGAGACTCTAAATCTCTTCAGCAGAGCCACAACTCTCTGTTTAAAGTTCTGCTGCTAAAACGCAACAGGACACAGAAACAACTACAAGTCAGCCCCATCACAACAACTAACAACAACAACAACCTGTCAGTTACCAGGGGTGTATTCACTAGGAACCACAGTACTGAACCTCATGAACCACACTACTGATCCACACCGAAGCAAACGGAAACTGGAACGCCGTTTGGGTCTTTGCGTGTCAAAAACACGATAACACGATTTGACGTGTCAAAAAAGCTTGTTTGACCAATCAGGACCTGAATATGACTGCACGTCACATAATAATTTAACGCGTTCATTTATTATTTTTTAATGACCTGACTAGATCATAAATGAACAATTGTCCAGACAGAGGCTTGAGTTTGCGAATTGACGGTTTATTAAACCAACTTTAGATTTTGGGCCGTATGAATATCAATCGCTTATGTCCACAACACCAGGATTCATCGGATATTGGCGTATTGAATGTTGCACCGGGTTCTACAACACAACCACCTCCTAGCCTAACACATACAGCTGTCTGGTCATAAAACAATCGCATGTCACAACGCAATAAGCTGACCTACAGTGATACAAACTATGTTCTTCTCCAAACACATAGCAAAACGACATAATCTGTTTCAGCTAGCTAACTATTTAGCTAGGTGTCATCATCTAAAATAACCCTAATTTATAAAACAGTTCTTACTTGATTAATGGTGGTGGGACCCATCTGTGTGAATCTAGCCACAATAAGGATTAGTCACAATAGTGGACTTTGCGGTTAGCCTTCAAAATAAAAGTACGTCGTTGACAGTGATGCAAATGAACACAAACAGTGGAATAATGCCATAATTGAATAGATTGAATAAATTGTGCTAAACGAGGTTGAAATGTCGTTATATAAAAATCAACAAAAGACACTAATTTGTTAATTTGACAAAAATCTGTTGAAATCACACTGGATCTATTATACTTTAGAATTGCATTGGGGGGCATGCGTCCTTATTTCACTGTACAGCCTTACCTATGGATTGTGGTTCAATGACGTGGGGTATCAGTCTACTCAGTGACACCCAGAGAACATTAGCGTCGTAGCTCTTATTACGGGACTCTGGAACAACTGGGTGTGAATTGAGCCACATTTTATTGTCAACCTACGTGTGTATTGAACACTATTCCCTAGGAAAAACAATACTGTGTGGATGTTTTGGAGTCTGATAACTCTGAGGACGACGTTGGCGAAAAAATATCTTGGGTGTTGAGTAGACTGATACCCCATTTCATTGATCCCCAATCCTTAGGTAAAGCTGTACAGTTTAATATGAATGTCAATACACACAATAGGCTGACTGGGGAGGTGATTTCACACAGTCACAGTCCCTGCGATAAGAGCTACAACGCTAATATTTGCGTAAACTCTTCACCAGCTGTGTTCTGTGGTTGTCACCGAGTAGACGGATTTCATTGCTTCACATTTCAACCTTGTTTCACGTTATCTAGTCTAAATATGGCATGATTCCACCAATTGTAACCTTCTGCATCACTTTCAAAGAGGTACTTTTATTTTGAAGGTAAAACACAAATTCCACTATTGTGCCTGATCCTTATTGTGGCTAGCTTTACAACACATAATCTGATCCGGTCGCGACTCACTAGCCAGATGAAGCTAGCTGGTTGCTTATAACGTTAGCTTTGAGTAACAGGGTTAATAAATAAGGATTGAACTCTTTTTTTTAAATTTCTCCTAAAATGGCTTACCTGAATCTAACTGCCTGTAGCTCAGGACCTGAAGCAAGGATATGCATATTATTGATACCATTTGAAAGGAAACACTTTGAAGTTTGTGGAAATGTGAAATTAATGTAGGAGAGTATAACACAATAGATCTGGTAAGAGATAATACAAAGAAAGAAAACATACATTTTTGGGGGTTTCATCATCTTTGAGTAAGACCAATATATGACTTAGGAATCTAGGTGCAATTTAGATTTTGGCCACTAGATGACAGCAGTGTATGTGCAAAGTGTTACACTGATCCAATGAACCATTGCATTTCTGTTCAAAATGTTGTATCAAGACTGCCCAAATGTGACTTAATTGGTTTATTAATACATTTTCATGTTCAAAACGGTGCCCTCTCCTCAAATAATAGCATGGTATTCTTTCACTGTTATAGTTACTGTAAATTGGACAGTGCAGTTAGATGAACAATAATTTAAGCTTTCTGCCAATATCAGAGATGTCTTTGTCCTGGGAAATGTTCTTGTTACTTACAACCTCATGCTAATCGCATTAGCCTACGTTAGCTCAACCATCCCGTATAGCTTTTAAGTAGCTGGCTAGCTATTTATTTTCATGAACTGAAGATCAATTTCAATAGGCGAACAACAAGTGGTTACCTAGCTAATACTTACAAGGATTCCTTAATCACTGTTAAGAATAATGAAAAATGACTGCAGTTTCTACCGGTCATTGTTTTCAGGCTGGTTGTATTGGTGCTAGCTAGGAAAAAGCTAAAGCTAGCTAGGAACAAAGCTAAAGCTAAGGAACAAAGCTAAAGCTAGCTAGGAACCTCTAAAGTTAGCGGTTGAACAAATTATTCTTTATTCCCAAGCTAAAGCTAGCTATTGTAAACAACAAATGATTCTTTATTCCCAACGTATTGTAAACACATTGTTCGTGTTGTTTGCTTGTTTACAGATTTTTTCTTTACAACTTAGGCAGTGCTACTGATTACAACACATAAATCTATAATAAAATAGTGTTAATTGACATGTATCCTTTTATGACACGCAAAGACCCAAACGGCGTTCCTAATTAAAAACAGGGACGGGACCCTACCTGAATTTGTCCAATAGATATACAATACAATACAAAAAAAACACAATGCTAAATGTTTTGTTACAGTGTACACTAATGAATACACCCCAGTAGACGGAGCCCTCGAGCTCGACAACCAACGTGAAGGAAAAGGAACAAGTGCTATCAATTCACCAGCATCTTAAGACAGAAAAGCAACAACAACAACAACACTGCTGAGACATTGTGAATTGTACTTTCACAGTAAAAACCCATATCAACTTTAGCTTGCGCTGGGCATAGCATGATGACCACACACACACAAGGGTCTCCTTCCTACCCGTCTCTTACCCTGGTGATTGAAGCAGTTCTTACGATGGACCTTCTCTGCTTCTTAGGCTTCCTCACCTCATACTCATCATCCTCCAGGTCCTGAAGAAACACTCACAGACAGAGACACAGGCAGGTTATCAACCAAATACAGTAGAAACACTCACAGACAGACAAACACAGGCAGGTTATCAACCAAATACAGTATAAATACACAGAGGAGTCTTTGGGACAGGTATGGGGGGAACAGAGGAGTCCTTTCTAAATGTCTCCATAGAGGACTGAGTAGAGGACAGAGGAGGGGACAGAGGAGTCCTTTCTAAATGTCTCCATAGAGGACTGAGTAGAGGACAGAGTAGGGGACAGAGGAGTCCTTGGGACAGAGTAGGGGACAGAGGAGTCCTTTCTAAATGTCTCCATAGAGGAGGACAGGGGAGAGGAGCCCTTTCTAAATGTCTCCATAGAGGACTGAGAGGACAGAGTATGGGGACAGAGGAGTCCTTGGGACAGTGTAGGGGACAGAGGAGTCCTTTCTAAATGTCTTCATAGAGGACAGTAGAGGACACTGTAGGGGACAGAGGAGTCCTTGGGACAGAGTAGGGGACAGAGGAGTCCTGAATGTCTCCATAGAGGACTGAGTAGACAGACAGTCCTTTCTAAATGTCTCCATAGAGGACAGAGTATGGGGACAGAGGAGTCCTTTCTAAATGTCTCCATAGAGGACAGTACTGACCTGACCCTGTCGTCGCTGGCTTCCTGCTCTGAAGAGAAACTCTCACAGTAGTTATCTGGAGCACAACACACACACACACACACACACACACACACACACACACACACACACACACACACACACACACACACACACACACACACACACACACACCACCATTAACCTACTGCTGGCACTCCACATTATTGATCATGTTTTCAGATGTCACAAGCAGTACTATGGTACATGATGTTCAGTAGTTATCTGAGGTTCAGTACTATGGTACATGATGTTCAGTAGTGTGGTACATGATGTTCAGTAGTGTGCACATGATGTTCACACACATGATGTTCAGTAGTGTGGTACATGATGTTCAGTAGTGTGGTACATGATGTTCAGTAGTGTGGTACATGATGTTCAGTACCATGGTACATGATGTGTACAGGGTGGTACATGAGGTCCATTACTATGGTACATGATGTTCATTACTATGGTAATGATGTTCAGTACTATGGTACATGATGTTCTGAACTGAATAATAGGTTCAGTACATCACATGAGGTTCAGTAGTGTGGTACATGAGGTTCAGATGTCACATGAGGTTCAGTGTGGTACATGAGGTTCAGTAGTGTGGTACATGATGTTCAGTAGTGTGGTTCATGAGGTTCAGTAGTGTGGTTCATGAGGTTCAGTAGTGTGGTTCATGAGGTTCAGTAGTGTGGTTCATGGGGTTCAGTAGTGGTGATGTAGTAGTGTGGCATGAGGTTCAGTCAGTAGTGTGGTTCATGAGGTTCAGTAGTGTGGTACATGAGGTTCAGTAGTGTGGTACAGTACCAGTCAAAAGTTTTAGAACACCTACTCATTCAAGGGTTTTTCTTTATTTTTTACTATTGTCTACATTGTAGAATGATAGTGAAGACATCACAACTATGAAATAACACATATGGAATCATGTAGTAACCAAAAAAGTGTTAAACATCAAAATATATATTATATTTGAGATTCTTCAAAATAGCCACACTTTGCCTTGACAGCTTTGCACACTCTTGGCATTCTCTCAACCAGCTTCATGAGGAAGTCACCTGGAATGGTGACACCACAACGGGTGTGCCTAGTTCAGATAATTTTCTGCATTTCTTTCCGTCTTAATGTGTTTCAGTCAATCAGTTGTGTTGTGACAAGGTAGGGGTGGTATACAGAAGATAGCCCTATTTGGTAAAAGACCAAGTCCATATTATGCCGAGAACAGCTAAAAATAAGCAAAGAGAAACGACATTCTATCATTACTTTAAGACATGAAGGTCAGTCAATCTGGAAAATTTCAAGAACTGTGAACATTTCGTTCTGGAGACCTACTGCCTTTACAGCCATGTCTCAAAGCTAACTTGGGCTGAGCAGTACGGAGTTAACCTGTACCTGAGTTAACCCATACTAAAGCAGAGCCTTGCTGTGTCACAGCGTACCTGAGTTAACCTGTTGAAACTCTAGGGGCAGGATGAAAAACTTGCTTTTAAACAAGATATTTTGTCACAAAAAGATGCTCGACTATGCATATAATTGCTACGTTAAAGAAAACACTCTGACGTGTCCAGAAATACAAAGATATTTTCTTGCTGAATGTGAGCTTCAGGCAAAACCAAGATAACCCATCCAGGAAATGAACAGGAGAGGCTCTGTTTTCCCTTGTCTCCTTATATGGCTGTGAATGCTGAGTTGAGAATGCCCATTCTAAAGGTGTCTGCAGCATTGTGACTGTTTGTAGGCAGATCATTGGAAGATTGACCATAAGAGACCACATTTACCAAATGTCCGAGCCTTGCTGTTGGTGCGCAAAAGTCACCTGCCACTATTTTTCCAAGGGATACAGAGAGTAAAGCAGAGCCTTCCACGCTGCATGTCAATGAAGAGATATGTGAAAAAACACCATGAGGACTGATTCCAAACAACCTTTGCCATGTTTCACCGCGATATTATGTAGTTAATCTGGAAAAAGTTTTACGTTGTAGGTGACTGAATTTTCTGTTCGTCAGCCAGACGCAATGTGGAAAACTGAGTTAACCCATACTACAGACGGAAACAGAGCCATTTGGTATGTAACTGAGAGTCTCCTCATTGAAAACATCAGAAGCTCTTCAAAGGTAAATGATTTTATTTATTTGGTTATCTGGTTTTTGTGAAAATGTTGCCCATGTTATTCAAAATGCATTGCTAGCTTTGCTGTCTCACACAAATTAGTCAATTTCCTATGGTTCAAAAGCATATTTTGAAAATCTGAGATGACAGTGTTGTTAAGAAAAGGCTAAGCGTACCTGATTTTCATTTTATTTGCATTTTCTAAAGCAGAGCCTTGCTGAGCTTCAGGCTCTAACTGTATACAGGTTTTCTTCATAGCCAAACGTGAACAAAACGAGCCTTTGTCCTACACAAATAATAGTTTTTTGAAAAACTGCACATTTGCTATGTAACTGAGAGTCTTGCATTGAAAACATCCGAAGCTCTTCAAAGTTAAATGATTTTATTTATTTGGTTATCTGGTTTTGCTGTGTTGCACAGCGTACCTCAAAATGCTAAGCTAGCTTAGCATACTACACAAATTAGTGAATTGCTATGGTTCAAAAGCATATTTTGAAAATCTGAGATGACAGTGTTGTTAAGAAAAGGCTAGAGCCTTGAGAGTAGGCGCTTATTTCATTTTATTTGCGATTTTCAGAAATCGTTAACCCATACTAAAGCAATGAGCCTTGGCTGTGTCACGATCCCGGATCCGGGATGGGGAGTTTCAAGAAGTTAACCCATACTAAAGCAGAGCCTTGCTGTGTCACAGCGTACCTGAGTTAACCCATACTAAAGCAGAGCCTTGCTGTGTCACCGCGTACCTGAGTTAACCCATACTAAAGCAGAGCCTTGCTGTGTGACAGCGTACCTGAGTTAACCCATACTAAAGCAGAGCCTTGCTGTGTCACCGCGTACCTGAGTTAACCCATACTAAAGCAGAGCCTTGCTGTGTCACCGCGTACCTGAGTTAACCCATACTAAAGCAGAGCCTTGCTGTGTCACCGCGTACCTGAGTTAACCCATACTAAAGCAGAGCCTTGCTGTGTCACAGCGTACCTGAGTTAACCCATACTAAAGCAGAGCCTTGCTGTGTCACCGCGTACCTGAGTTAACCCATACTAAAGCAGAGCCTTGCTGTGTCACAGCGTACCTGAGTTAACCCATACTAAAGCAGAGCCTTGCTGTGTCACCGCGTACCTGAGTTAACCCATACTAAAGCAGAGCCTTGCTGTGTCACCGCGTACCTGAGTTAACTCATACTAAAGCAGAGCCTTGCTGTGTCACCGCGTACCTGAGTTAACCCATACTAAAGCAGAGCCTTGCTGTGTCACCGCATACCTGAGTTAACCCATACTAAAGCAGAGCCTTGCTGTGTCACCGCGTACCTGAGTTAACCCATACTAAAGCAGAGCCTTGCTGTGTCACAGCGTACCTGAGTTAACCCATACTAAAGCAGAGCCTTGCTGTGTGACAGCGTACCTGAGTTAACCCATACTAAAGCAGAGCCTTGCTGTGTCACCGCGTACCTGAGTTAACCCATACTAAAGCAGAGCCTTGCTGTGTCACCACGTACCTGAGTTCTACTCATACCCGAGTAGAAACCTACCTGAATATTTGACCCCCCTGCAGAGCAGCCTCTTCGTGGTCTATGAGCTCACCGACTTCAACTTAGCCTCCGTTCTCCTCTACATGCCTGGCTGGCTGAAGGACAGCTGATCACGATGGGTTCATGCCGTTAACCCAGACTGGTGTCCTAACAACTTAGGAGTCTGAAAGCCATGCCTCAGAGCTAACCTACGTCGAACCGAGCCACCCTGTGCTGAAACATACCTGAGCATTTGATCTTGGTTCCCTCCTGCAGAGCGGCCTCCTCGTAGTCTATCGGCTGACTGGACAGTGAGAAGATCCAGATCTCAGCTACTTTACCCAGCATCTCCTTCTGGTTACTGCACAGAGACAGAACCTGGCCCCCCTCCGTGGGGTGCTGCATCACCTGGTGGGGGCAGAGAGACGGAGGAGGGAGACAGATGACAGAAGGAGAGAGAGACAGGGAGGGGGATGAGGGAAGGAGAAGGAGATGGAGGGAAGGAAGGAAGAGGAGAGGAGAGAGAGAGAGAGGGTAGTGGGGGTGGGAAGGAGAAGGGGTGAGAGAGGGAGATGGGGGTAGGGAGGGAGAAGGAGAGAGGGAGGTGGGGGAGGGAAAGAGAAGGAGAGAGGGAGGGAGGTGGGGGGAGGGAAGGAAGGAGAGAGAGGGAGGTGTGGGGGAGGGAAGGAGAGAGGGAGGTGGGGGGAGGGAGGGAGAAGGAGAGAGAGGGAGGTGTGGGGGAGAGAAGGAGAGAGGGGAGGTGTGGGGGAGGGAAGGAGAGAGGGGAGGTGGGGGAGGGAAGGAAAGGAGAGAGAGGGAGGTGTGGGGGAGGGAAGGAGAAGGGAGGTGGGGGGAGGTGTGGGGTAGGGAAGGAGAGGGGGAGGTGCGGGGAAAGGAAGGAGGAGGGAGGGGGGGATGGGGGAAGGAAGGAGAGGGGGAGGTGCGGGGAAAGGAAGGAGAAGGAGAGAGGGAGGTGCAGGGGAGGGAAGGAGAGAGGGAGAGCGGGGGAGGTGCGGGGGAGGGAAGGAGAGAGGGAGGTGCGGGGGAGGGAAGGAGGAGAGGGAGGTAGGGGGAGGGAAGGAGAGAGGGAGGTGCGGGGGAGGGAAGGAGAGAGGGAGGTGCGGGGGAGGGAAGGAGAGAGGGAGGGAAGGAGAGAGGGAGGTGCGGGAGAGGGAAGGAGAGAGGGAGGTGGGGGAGGAAAGGAGAAGGACAGAGAGGGAGGTGGGGGGAGGGAAGGAGAGAGGGAGGTGGGGGGAGGGAAGGAGAGAGGGAGGCGGGGGAGGAAAGGAGAGAGAGGGAGGGCTAGATGAATACATTGCTGAGAGAACCACAATTTTAATGAAAGTATCTTTCCAGTTATCAGATCATCTGTCTCTCTCTGATGTTGCAATCCTCAAAGTCCCAAAAGTAACTATTCTATTTCTGTTCCATTCCAACAAACATGTTCCTGAGAATAATATCACTCACTATCTATATCACTCACTATCTATATCACTCACTATCTATATCACTCACTATCTATATCACTCACTATCTATATCACTCACTATCTATCTATATCACTCACTATCTATCTCTCACTCACTATATCACTCACTATCTATATCACTCACTATCTATCTATATCACTCACTATCTATCTATATCACTCACTATCTATCTATATCACTCACTATCTATCTATCTCACTCACTATCTATCTATCTCACTCACTATATCACTCACTATCTATATCACTCACTATCTATCTATATCACTCACTATCTATATCACTCACTATCTATATCACTCACTATCTATCTATATCACTCACTATCTATATCACTCACTATCTATATCACTCACTATCTATCTATCTCACTCACTATATCATCTCACTCACTATCTATATCACTCACTATCTATCTATATCACTCACTATCTATATCACTCACTATCTATATCACTCACTATCTATCTCACTCACTATCTATATCACTCACTATCTATATCACTCACTATCTATATCACTCACTATCTATCTCACTCACTATCTATCTCACTCACTATCTATCTCACTCACTATCTATCTCACTCACTATCTATATCACTCACTATCTATCTATCACTCACTATCTATCTCACTCACTATCTATCTCACTCACTATCTATCTCACTCACTATCTATCTCACTCACTATCTATATCACTCACTATCTATATCACTCACTATCTATCTCACTCACTATCTATCTCACTCACTATCTATCTCACTCACTCTATCTCACTATCTATCTATATCACTCACTATCTATCTCACTCACTATCGATCTATCTCACTATCTATCTATCTCACTCACTATCTATCACTCTCACTCTCTATCTATCTCTCTATCTATCTCTCTATCTATCTATCTATCTCTCTATCTATCTCACTATCTATATCACTCACTATCTATCTCACTATCTATCTATCTCACTCACTCACTCACTCTATCTATCACTATCTATCTCACTCACTATCTATCTATCTCACTATCTATCTATCTCACTATCTATCTATCTCACTATCTATCTATCTCACTATCTATCTATCTCACTCACTATCTATCTATCTCACTATCTATTTCACTCACTCTCTATCTATCTCACTCACTCTCTATCTATCTATCTCACTCACTCTCTATCTATCTATCTCACTCACTATCTATCTCACTCACTATCTCTCACTCTCTATCTATCTCTCTATCTATCTCACTCACTATCTCTCACTCACTATCTATCTCACTCACTATCTATCTATCTTACTATCTATCTATCTCACTCACTATCTATCTCACTCACACTCTATCTATCTCACTCACTCTCTATCTATCTCACTCACTATCTATCTATCTTACTATCTATCTATCTCACTCACTATCTATCTATCTCACTCACTATCTATCTATCTCACTCACTATCTATCTATCTCACTCTCACTATCTATCTCACTCACTCTCTATCTATCTCACTCACTATCTATCTCACTCACCATCTATCTCACTCACTATCTATCTATCTCACTATCTATCTATCTCACTCACTATCTATCTCACTCACTATCGATCTATCTCACTATCTATCTCACTCACTATCTATCTCACTCACTATCTATCTCACTCACTCTCTATCTATCTCACTATCTATCTATCTCACTATCTATCTATCTCACTCTCTATCTATCTCACTCATTCACTCTCGATCTATCTCACTCACTCACTCTCTATCTATCTCACTCACTCACTCTCTATCTATCTCACTCACTCACTATCTATCTCACTCACTCACTATCTATCTCACTCACTCACTATCTATCTCACTCACTATCTATCCATCTCACTCTCTATCTATCTCACTCATTCACTCTCGATCTATCTCACTCACTCACTCACTATCTATCTCACTCACTCACTATCTATCTATCTCACTCACTCACTATCTATCTATCTCACTCACTCACTATCTATCTCACTCACTCACTATCTATCTCACTCACTCACTCACTATCTATCTCACTCACTATCTATCTCACTATCTATCTCACTCACTCACTCACTATCTATCTCACTCACTCACTATCTCACTCACTCACTCACTATCTCACTCACTCTCTATCTATCTCACTCACTCACTCACTCACTCACTCACTCACTCACTCACTCACTCACTCACTCACTATCTATCTATCTATCTATCTATCTCACTCACTCACTCACTCACTATCTATCTCACTCACTATCTATCTCATTCACTCACTATCTATCTCACTCACTCACTCACTCACTCCCTCACTCACTATCTATCTCACTCACTCACTCACTATCTATCTCACTCACTCACTATCTCACTCTCTTACTCACTCACTCACTCTCTATCTATCTCACTCTCTATCTCACTCACTATCTCACTCACTCACTCACTCTCTATCTATCTCACTCTCTCACTCACTCACTCACTATCTATCTCACTCACTCACTCACTCACTATCTATCTCACTCACTCTCTATCTATCTCACTCACTCACTATCTATCTCACTCACTCACTCACTCACTCTCTCACTCACTCACTCACTCACTATCTATCTCACTCACTCACTATCTATCTCACTCTCTCACTCACTCTATCTACTCACTTACTATCTATCTCACTCACTCACTCACTATCTATCTCACTCACTCACTCACTCACTATCTATCTCACTCACTCACTCACTCACTCACTCACTATCTATCTCACTCACTCACTCTCTATCTATCTCACTCACTCACTCACTCACTCACTATCTATCTCACTCACTCACTCACTCACTCACTCACTATCTCACTCACTCTCTAACTCACTATCTCACTCACTCACTATCACTCACTCACTCACTATCTCACTCACTCACTCTCACTCACTCTATCTCACTCACTCACTCAATCACTCACTCACTATCTATCTCACTCACTCACTCACTATCTATCTCACTCACTCACTATCTATCTCACTCACTCACTCACTCACTCACTCACTCACTCACTCACTCTCTATCTATCTCTACCCCTCTCTCTGTCCGTCTATCCATCTCTCTCTATGTACAGACAGGGCCTGGAGAGGGAGTCTTCCTCCTCTCAGCTCTATGTGTGCCTGTTATTAAACAGACAGAGGGTCTCTCAGGCCCCTGGGACCTGGGTTAAACAGTGACCTGTTATTAAACAGACAGCTCAACTGGTCTCTCAGGCCCCTGGGACCTGGGTTAAACAGAGACGGTCTATAACGTAACAGCTCAACTGTAGTCTCTCAGGCCCCTGGGACCTGGGTCAAAACAGAGACGGTCTATAACGTAACAGCTCAACTGTAGTCTCTCAGGCCCCTGGGACCTGGGTCAAAACAGAGACGGTCTATAACGTAACAGGGTTTGGGTTTAAGACAGAGCCACACATTGGCTTTCTGCTGTTCAGACAGACGGTGAAGCTGAGCGTTTGGAGTTATCTACAGAGGGACAGAATGGGGTCGTCAGAGTCCGCGGTCCCCGTTCCTGAGGAGAGGCGGGAGAAAGGTTTCTGAGGATAATGAAGTGTCCCCCATGTTGAAATCGGGGGGTGGGAACTGTGGATATGTCTTTGTCCGTTAGTCCGTTAGTCGTTATCACCGTTAGTGATATCTCAGACAGCGCTGGCACTATTTGAACGAAGCTTGGGTGAACGATGCGTCTTGCCATAGAGATCTGTCATTTCACAAAATGGCACCGAATGGCCCAAGTAGGGCCCTGCATCATCGTTGGGGGGGGGAAGACATGTTAACTGTTGTCTTGTTTATAATTGCACCACAGTACAGAAGCAACATGGACGCCATCTGTGTGTTGAGACCTTCAAAAATAAGGTCCTACAGCCAGGGTCTTGTCTCATTGTGTTCCTACCTCAGCCATATCGATGGTTCCTACCTCAGCCATATCGATGGTTCCTACCTCAGCCATATCGATGGTTCCTACAGCCAGGGTCTTGTCTCATTGTGTTCCTACCTCAGCCATATCGATGGTTCCTACAGCCAGGGTCTTGTATCCCAGGATAGTCCTGTTCTTGTATCTCTTCCTCCTCTGCAGCAGGATCTGGAGCTTGTTACCCTCACTCTTCAGGAAGTGAGGGTACTGAGGATGGATTAAAGACAAGAAAATAGAGGAGAGAGGAATCGGTCACAGTTTATAACAACATCGTTCTTAAGTGGAAAACATGGGACGCAGGAGAGTTAATGATTTCTCAATATGCCATTTTTCAGGCCTTCGTCCCATTGTCTTCCAATCAGGTGGCGTCACTACAATGCGCCCATAGTTCCTCGACCAAGCGGAGACAGAGTTGTTGCTCAATCTGACTTGACATACAATATAATGACCTTGTGTTTTCTTTACCTGCAGTGAGAAGGTGAGAGCCAGGTCAGTCTCCACTGAGCCACTAGGGGGCAGCACTATCTCATGGGACCTCAGGATCCTCTTGGAACCCTAGGGAAAGGAATCACACGTCACCAGACTGTTTGTCAGTCAATACAGCCATTGATACCATTCATGTAATGCAAAAACATTGGCTAAGCTCCAACAGTCAACCAGCAGGTAACAAGCTAATGTACAGGAAGTGAAGTCAACCAGCAGATAACAAGCTAATGTACAGGAAGTGAAGTCAACCAGCAGGTAACAAGCTAATGTACAGGAAGTGAAGTCAACCAGCAGGTAACAAGCTAATGTACAGGAAGTGAAGTCAACCAGCAGATAACAAGCTAATGTACAGGAAGTGAAGTCAACCAGCAGGTAACAGAACAAGCTAATGTACAGGAAGTGAAGTCAACCAGCAGGAAACAAGCTAATGTACAGGAAGTGAAGTCAACCAGCAGGTAACAAGCTAATGGACAGGAAGTGAAGTCAACCAGCAGGTAACAAGCTAATGTACAGGAAGTGAAGTCAACCAGCAGGTAACAAGCTAATGTACAGGAAGTGAAGTCAACCAGCAGGTAACAAGCTAATGTACAGGAAGTGAAGTCAACCAGCAGGTAACAAGCTAATGGACAGGAAGTGAAGTCAACCAGCAGGTAACAAGCTAATGTACAGGAAGTGAAGTCAACCAGCAGGTAACAAGCTAATGGACAGGAAGTGAAGTCAACCAGCAGGTAACAAGCTAATGTACAGGAAGTGAAGTCAACCAGCAGGTAACAAGCTAATGGACAGGAAGTGAATCTTAGGAACGCATCTGTCAGCTTGGATAACATTTGTCTTAGAGGATGTGTGTGACATTTATGCAGTTTACCTGGATTGTGTGTGTGTGTGTGTGTGTGTGTGTGTGTGTGTGTAACTCATGTAGTCTTGATTCTCAGGTGTGTTCCTGCCGTACCTACAGCCAGGTGTGTTCCTGCCGTACCTACAGCCAGGTGTGTTCCTGCCGTACCTACAGCCAGGTGTGTTCCTGCCGTACCTACAGCCAGGTGTGTTCCTGCCGTACCTACAGCCAGGTGTGTTCCTGCCGTACCTACAGCCAGGTGTGTTCCTGCCATACCTACAGCCAGGTGTGTTCCTGCCGTACCTACTACAGCCAGGTGTGGTGTGAAAGGTCATCTTTACCTGGATCTTGACAGCGATGACCACCGATATGAGTTCCTTGTCCAGCTCCCTCAGGACCACCAACCTCTTCAGAGTCAGACTGCACAACCTGCACACAGAAGACAGATCGAGAACAATTAGGCCTAATTTAGACTCATGTACAAAACATTAAGGACACCTGCTCTTTCTATGACAGACTGAATGACCAGATGAATCCAGGTGAAAGATCCCTTATTGATGTCACCTGTTAAATCCACTTCAATCAGTGTATCTGAAGGGGAGGAGACAAGTGGTTAAATCAATATTTTTAAGCCTTGAGACAATTGAGACATGGGTTGTGCTCGTGTGCCATTCAGAGGGTGAATGGGGAAGACAAAATATTTAATTGTCTTTTGAACGGGGTTTAATAGTAGGTACCAGGGCGCACCGGTTTGTGACAAGAACTGCAACGCTGCTGGGTTTTTCACGCTCAACAGTTTCCCGTGTGTATCAAGAATGGTCCACCCACCCAAAGAACATCCAGACAACTTGACACAACTGTGGGAAGCCTTGGAGTCAACATGGTCCAGCATCCCTGTGGAACGCTTTCGACACCTCGTAGAGTCCGTGTCCCGACGAATATGTTCTTAATGTTTGGTGTACCTAGTGTACCTAGTGTTCATGTAAATAAACAAAAACAACCATCTCGAGTAAACAGATAATTCCCTGTATGCCCATAAACTAAGTGTTCATCAACTGTTTACCAACAACAACAACAACACCAAGGACGTGAATCAGACATCATCACAACCCAGCATTGAACCGACGTACTGTACAGCTCTCATCGAAACCTTCAGACGTCACTCTGCTGTGTATC